>NC_029791.2:85929101-85993051 GCF_000816755.2 Arachis ipaensis
AACCTTTTAATAATTTTTAGCTATTATATTTGCATGAAAATGTTTTCATACAAATATTTACATCAAACACATAATCTGTTCTTTTTGTGGAATTTTAAACTCGTCTATAGTATGTAGAGTTGCGAATCCAAAAAACCTATAAACTTCCTTAAGAACGCGCTTTTGGTCTTTGCAGGAGCAGGAGTTCTTTAACCACTCACTACTAATGATGCTGCAGCGCAAAATAAAGTATGAATAGGCAATTGTACTTGCGCACAGGATATGAAGATAATCAAAGCATATATATTGCATCCATGAAAATGTAACTAACAGTAAAAATAAAAATAAAAATGAAAAAACAATAATAACAGTTGGGTGGCAGTTTCCGCTATTCCATACATAGTGATGCCCTGGTTGTAGAGCACATTTCAAGTCCTGAGTGATGAACTTCAAGAAGCCAACCAATGAAAGGAGGAAAGTTACACAGCTCCCTGCTCAAAGGGAACACGTACAAACAGTCGGCCATGCAAACTAACTACAGCAGATGTCTGAAGCGGATCAATTCTTGCAGGTAAGTTCACAACCTGGAACAAGAAACAAATATTTAAAGTGAAGACCTCAAGTTTCAGTCAAGCACCTTCACCCAAGAAGTTAATTAAAATATTGCCGTACTAGCATTATAACTTTTACTACTACTGTCACCATTAAGGTATTCGCCCGAAAATAGAATTATGTCTAGACTCTGTTATGGATACATAAGATTCACCTTCTTGAAGGGGGTAATTCCCCATGGATTGTCAACATGTTCTGGGAGACCAGTTATAACTAGACGACCAACTGGATCAGATTGGACTCGCACCTGCGGATTGGTTAAAATCTAGTTAGCAGTTAAAATTTACACCAAATAAACAGGCAATAGACAATTTAGATAAGTGGAAACGAAATACTCATTTTACATGATATCATGGTACTGCTATTTATTGTTTAGCGATTACAGACAAAGAACCAAAGCGATTACCTCCTCGCGAAGGAGTCCAGGAACTAGTGCATAAACCTCAAAACAATCCTTCTGTACATAGATACAACAAACATTCCATGTTCATTTATTTATCTATTTACTTCAGAAGGGAGAGAATAAAAAAGGAAACCGACTTACAGTTTCTCGCACATTGACCTTCACCCAGTCTGCTGGGGGTCCAACATCTACAACTGCCGTGACCAATCTGCCAGATGAAAATCATTAGTCACAAACTTGAATGAAATGCATACATACCTTTTTTGGCTTCAAAGTAGATACTACAAATTATAAATGGTTAAACTGATAAAGAAATCAGCACTAATAATAAATGCCAAAGGGTAAAATTTTACTAGCTGCTGCTTCTAGTTAACAAAACCTTCCATGAAGAAGGACATAGATATAGAAACCTTGGGGAACGAGGGGTTTACAATACCATGAAGGGAGAAGTCTAAGGACCTAATCAAGATATGGGCAGGGTAGTTCGACTGTGACACACTGAATTGTGTTGTATTGTTAATTCTTTATTTTATTGTGATGTAAAGGTGTAAACCAAGAAATCTAGTAGAAAAATGGTATCTGTTTATTCTGTAATAACAAAAGTACTTTTAATCAACATCTTATATTTTATAAAAAGATATCAATATTAGAAGTTATTAAAGAGATAACTTTAGGCAGTTGCTACTAACATGAACAAAGATCATGGATGGATAAGGCCGAACAGTGACACAAAAATAATGACTACATGGAAAAGACTATAGATCAATCAATTCAAAAGACAAGAAACTTAACTGTCTATCTCCTTCAATATTTGCAGCTTTCCCAGCATGCTCAAGAACAGATGGTGTCCTGTGTTTATTTAGCATACCTAATTCATCAAATCATGTAGAAGGAGCTCAAAATCAATTTGAATAACAATTGGGTATGTTGTTAAGAAAATAAACAAATAATGATTTATCATGCATATAGAGAGCATACCAATACTTTTGAGGTTCTTTTCTCGTTTCGGAGTAGAATTGGAGTTCTTATCCTATGCAAGAGAATTACACAAGTTCTATTGATAAAAAAATTGCCATAAAACATTCATGTATATATAACTATATACGCAAATACACAACAAATAAGAATGCAAAGTTTATAGGTCTCAACAGACCTTAATAACTGGCTCAGCAACCTCACCATATCCAAGTAGGCGCTGGGCATGCCAACCTTGCATTGCACGTGCTGCCGCATCCCTTCGTGCCCTACCAGAGCCAGAGCCTGGAGCCTGGTAAACAGCAGTCTGCAAAATTAAACTATTATAGCTATATATATAAACAATATGTCTTATCAGGTAAGCAGCTATTTTGTTCAAACCCATTCATATGAAGCACAATTACTTCACATGCCAACTTGAGTCTCTTGTAAGATACAATATAATTAAGGAACAAGAACAAGCTTATTCAGTTTCATAACTTATCAGGCCCATTGCTTGGCAAAAGGAAAACAAAAGGTGGTTTGCAATTAAGAACTAGCAAAAAAATAAATAAATAAATAAAATAAAATACAAACCTCTTTTTCCACACTTGAAGATTGATGAAATGATCCAACAGGGAGCTGTAGCTCCCCAATTTCTCTCTTATACTTTTCATACTCTAAAAGTGCCTGACATAATTGAAAAAACATCAGGAATAAAGTAGATCAACAGATCATGCAAGTTGCATAGAAAAGGTATCAGGACTCAGAAGTGACATGGGAATGGCACAAGGCAGTAAAGGATACATAATAGCAACTCTGTTTAGTTTCATTTGTATTGAAGAAGTCCTGTGACAAAGACAGCTAATGTGATGGTAAGGTGAACAAGAGACAGGATACAGACTAGTTTCTTTTACATTTAAAGAGTGGGAGACAATGAAGTAGACAACAATTCAAACAAAAAATGATATATGTGTCATCAGATGTCTTGTTAAAATGTAGTCTATTTTGGTATCAACAATAGCTAGAAATTCTATCAAATTCATGAATGCTTGAAATATTAAACATGCAGTCTTACCAATAATTAGAGATGACAGCTATTTATTATGCAAAATTCCTTGAAAAATGAACATTACCTTCTCATAAAAGATTCTAAACGTCCATGAGACTGTAGTGCAAGTCCTGCGAGAGAAATGTATTCAATGTCCTAATGAGAGAAGGATATGGCGTTGAGATGAATTCTTGAAGGCTATTTATCTCTTAGAAACTATATATGCTAATATGCTAATGCTAACAAGCAGCTGCAACAAACGACATATTGCTCATATGGTGTTTATTACTGGTAGTAAACAGCACAAAAGCCAGATGTGGGGCTATGCAGGCATAGAAAGATACAGGGAACACTGAAGACACAAGAGGTGAGCATGCTCCGACACTCTTTTATTACAATCATATATATATTCAGGCCAATTTTCATTCCTTTCCTTCCAAATATATATCAATCGACCCATGATGTAAGATTGAAGTATTTCATACACAATCCGTGAAAACTAAACTCAGTATATGATGCTCTGGCTGATAGAAGATGATGCACAAGTGACAAAAAGAAATTAGTCAATTTAAGGAACACAATGCCCTATCCGGCCACAAAACTATAAAACAACAGACTTACTTGGGTGGATGGAAAGACTCTCCTACTTGCCGCCACAACTTGGATCCAGTTACCTGCATAAAAAGAGTAGGTAAGATTAGTTCTGTCACCCATTAGAATGATTAATTAAAAAAAGAAAGGCACAAAACATGTCATCAATAATCATATGTTGTAGAAAAGGCATGGATAAGATTGTGACACTGGAAGAATAGTAGTAAAAGGCAGCCTTGGTTCGAAGTTTACTATATAGACAGCAATATTAAAGAGCTTTAGAATGTGAGAACGATGGGGATGACCAACAACAAGCAAAAAAATGACGAAGGATGAATACTAATGTAGGAGATGGATCCATACCACATCATAGCCACCAAGTTTGATGACAGCTCTCCATAACCTACAAACCATGCTAACGTAAGAAATCAACCAACAGAATGGTGAGAAAAACAACAAAAGCTAGTATGTATATAGGAGGAGCAGGCCAAGCATGATTTTACAATGCCATTAAGATATGGATTATTCCAATGAGTTGGAAAGGATATGTTACGCACTTGAGGCAATTTAGTGGCTCTCCATAAAACTTAGGAGGCTTGAACTCCAAGGATCTCTCTCTATAGAAACTCTCCAGCTCTCTCATAAATGCTTCTCGTTCGGAATACGAACCAGACTCATCATAATCAGTCATCTGCAGGTAAAAACCAAGACAAATACAATCTTTGAAACTTATAATGAATGAGCAACCCAAGTATTCTAGTTAGAATTACCTCAGTATCATGGAGCACGTTTTTCATTTCCCTAACATTCCTCTCTTTAGGCTTCGGAGTGAGTAATTCATGGTGCGAATGGACTTTAGGATCTTGAAGGCGATTCTCAAGGCGCGTGTTACTACTATCCGTCTTGGTCTCTAGCACAGAAAGAAGAGCAGAATTGGCATTCTTGTTGTCATCACTTTGCCGATCGAACATGACATGATCCTGTTGGAGCTGAGCAGGGGAGTTGGAATCCACATTCTGATCCTTTTCTGAATGGTGCTGGCGCTGCAAAGCGGCATCGTCATCTTCAACAACCTCCATTTCTAAATTTCCATGAGAGTTATCAACTAGCCGCTCGGGGCCATCCTCCATGGGTGACTGCGAATCCTGAGCTCTACTCAAACACTAAATCATGAGCATCGTGCCGCTAGGGTGTTAACGGAATTCGAGTCGCGGTGTAGAAGAAGACGAGAATTAAAAGCCCTAATAAAAGGAAAAAAGAAAAACGGTTTACGATTTATAAGGGGAACAAACAAGGCCTTGAATGTGAATGTGATGTGGTGCTTAGCGTACCTTGGGTGAATTGGCGAGGGTTTGGGGAGTGACAATGTAGCTTGGTTGAATGAAGAGAGCGTGTTTGTGTGAAAGCATGGAATATTGGAAGAAAGGAAGAAGAAGAAGAAGAAGAAGCAGACCTGAGCTGAGCTGAGCTGACCCAACGGCGGTTGGGTTCAGTAGACTTCACTTAGGATTCGTAGTTGGGAGTTGGGACCCTAAAGTAGCCTCCGCAACGGCGGTTAACTTAAAAACGCACCTCCTTACCACCACCGCTCTACGTCACAGATCCACTGTATTCCACCTTCTTTCACCTCAAAAGACCATCTTATCCTTCATTCCATGTGCTTGCCTTGCAAATTATATTATTTTGAAATTTTATGCGAATTATTATTATTATTATTAGGGTTAAGTATTTTTTTCATCGTTAAGATCTTGGGTGAAAATCTAAATCGTCTCTAATGTTGAATTTTGTATTAAAATTATTATTTTTCTAATTTTTTAATAAAATAAATTTTATTATTATCTCTCCTATTTACCCTCCTCACTTAAATTGTTCACCTCACTACATCCAGTGTAGTCTACATTGCCACAGTTCCATTCTCATACTCACCACCATACTTACACACACTCTCATTACAATAATACTCATTCACCATTACTTTCTGTAACTATATGTATGTCTTCATTCATCATCGTCATCAATAACAACAATTCTTCTCACTCAAATCTTCACTATTTACCTTTTCACCTACAACAATACCAATTATTCTTTTTTAGTTTTTTTTTTTTAAAAAAAAATCAAACGAGATTAACACAAAGAAAGAGGTAATAAAGAAGTTCAAACGTGAAGAGAGGAATAGAACAAAACAAGAAAGGAAAAGAAAAGAGAAAAAGGGCATGACAAAAAAGGAGAACATCGTTGTGTTGATGCTGAAGTCGTCAATTGTGTATTGTCATCGTCGTTGTTATTGTTGAAGGCCACTGTTGTGCTCCATCTTAACCCTATTTGTCATTTGTTATCTTGCTTGTGTTCGTTGAAAGTGTTGTAACTACGAGATGGGATGGTGGTTGTCGTCAATGTTAGAATGGGATGGAGTTGCCTTTGAAAAATAACGTCAATGAGTAGCGACACCCTTACTCGCCAGCAATGCCTTCTTCTTCCTCTTCTTCTCTTCTTTTTTTCTTTTCTTCTTTTCGTTCTCTACCTCTTCCCCTATTCTTTTCTTTTTTGTTTTTTTTCTTGCTCTCCCTCCCTCTCAAGTTGTGCATTTGTGGTTGTTGAAAGTAAAAGAAGGAATGAGGGTGAATTTGGGACTAAGGATATTTTGATCTAAAAATTAGAAAAGGATGATTTTAAAATAAAATTAAATATTATTAAAGATTTTAAACGCAAAAATATCTTAGAGACGATTTTAATTTTGATTCAAGATTTTAGGAACAAAAAAAGTATTTAACCCATACAACTATTAGGTTTACATTAAAATCAACACAAAAAATAGTCACTAATATAAAATATATATTAAAATATAAAATACACATTAAACATGAGTTAAATAATACATATATTTGTATATAAATGCGTAATAGTTGATTTTAGTGTACAAATAATATTTTTAATTATCATATTATAAGAGATGTGTAAAACTAAAGCGAAAATTTTTTGAGCAAGACTTTTTAAAATGAGAAAGTTGCCAAAATGATAAAATGAATTTTAGTATTAATATTCTCAAATATATCTCTCTAAGGTTTTCTATCACACTCAATAATAATATACTCATCATATTATACTCAGATTTTCTCTTGTAATCAAGAAGTTCTATTAGTGTTCATGCTTGTAAATCATACTAAGGAGAAATTTCATGAAAAAAAAATATTTGTGAAAGAAAAATAGTACAATATCCTTTAAATAAAGACAAAATGTTGCCAAAAAAAGGTTAATAAGAACAAAATCCTGACCAAAAAAAAAAAGAGTACGGTCTTTCCCTCTTGGCAACATCATTTAAGATTACGAAATCGATGCATTCTGATCTAAGATGCCAATCTTTTAAATGAGGATTGTGAAAGTAACTTTATGAATAAATCTGCTAGATTTTTACTTGAATGAATCTATTGAACATCGATTATTCCTTGGTAAAGAATAACATAGGAGAAATATGTTTCATCCTATCATCTTTGATGTATCCATCTTTAAGACCAAAATTGCATGCTACATTATCTTCGTACAAAGTAGTTAAAAGATATTTTCTTATTATATAGTCCACATGATGATTAAATATACTGAATCAAATCGCTAAGTCAAAAGTACTTGCAACTTGCTTCATGTATCACAAGTATTTCTGTTTTATGGACTTCCATGATGTAGCTATATTACCATATGTAAATAGATCTCTAGTTTGATATCTATTTTTATGTGGAATGATAAACCATTATTTTATGGTTTACATTGTGTTTGATTGTGTGGTTTTATCAAATCTTTACCCACTTATTCATTAAATCAGCATGTATTTACAACTCCTTCCCAAAACTACTCCATGGTTTAAAATAACCTTCCTAAAGACTTTTAATTATGTATTTTAATTCTTCTTTATTCCATTCGATGTCGTGATCTGTGTGTCAAGTGTTTCAGGTTTTATAGGGCATGAATGACTTGGAGATTGGAAAGGAAGCTTGCAAAAATGGAAGAAACACAAGAAATTGAGGAGATGACCAGCGAGAAGTGACGCAGACGCATGGCTCACGCGACCGCGTGAAATAGAGGAAATTGCAGTGACGCGTTCGCATGCCTGACGCGAACGCGTGAATTGGAGGCTGCAAGAGTGACGCGAATGCGTGGACGACGCGCACGCGTGGCAAGGCAAAACACTGGATGACGCGAACGCGTGGATGACGCGATCGCGTGACGTGCGCGATCTGCAGAATTTGCTGGGGCGATTTTGGGCCCTGTTTTTACCCAATTTTTGGCCCAGAAAAGCATATTAGAGCCAGGGAACATGCAGAGACCAGAGAACAACATTCATTCCGCATAATTTTAGTTTTAGATCTGATTTTACTCCTTCTCTAGTTTTTCTCTCTACACATTCATAGTTCTTAGGATTTTGATTTTATTGCTTTTTGGACTGGGATATTGAGAAGAGTTATTACCTCCGTCAAGACTCCGTCATTCTAGTTTGTTTCCTTACTTGTCACTTACTCTTCCATATCCTTAATTTCTTCAGAGTTACTATTGGATTATTTTTAGAATTTATTAATACAAGAACTATTTTTATTTTAATTGATCCTTTTGATTATTATTTATCAATACTTTCTTTACTTCCATTTCTCATTTTGCGAAGTTTATATTCATAATGAGCGAGTAGTTCCATAACTTGATTGGGAGTTGATTGAAAGGAGGACCTTGAGTTGGAATGCTCAAGAGTAAAATTATAGTTGGGTTTAGCACTGGGTCGCCCTCTAGTCACTAACACTAGTCCTTCCCAAGGGAGAGGATTAGAACTTGTGAATAGAAATTGACTTCCAACTTGCTTAACTTTCCTTTATCTGATAAAGGATAACTGAGCAGACAACCTTCAGTTATCACTTTTATCTTGGGAGAACTCCATCAAGGATAGGGTTTCCAACTAATCTTCTCCCGGTCAAGGTTTTTATTTAATTTACATAAATTTTCTGATTTAATTTCCTGTTTATCAACTCAAACCATTTTAGAAAATATCTGATTAATAAAATAGCACACCTTTCTGCAACTCGTTGGGAGGCGACCTGGGATTCATACTCCCAGTATTTTAATTCTAATTTTGTGACAACCCTTCTAAATTGATAAGCGGATTTTTGGTTGGTTAAGAACTATACTTGCAACGTATCTCTTATAATAATTTCTTAACTCGCCAATTTTCGCCACGTCAATTTTTGGTGCCGTTGCCGGGAAATTACAATAGCGTGCTAAGTTATTGATTGGAATTTATTTATTTGCATTTTATTTTATTTTGCTACTATGAGCTGCATGTTTCTTTCGTTAAATGATGCGTTCACTTCCTGATCCAAGCTTGCCAGTATTTGATCCTGAGATCAAAAGAACTATTTCACGTATAAGGCAAGCTCGGCATCGGTTAGTCCTCCCCGAGGGCAAATCTGAAACGTCACGTAAGGAAGAAACAAGCTCCCTTTCTACTGATTCGGTTGATTTACGTGCAGGTGACATGGCAGCCCCTAGAAGAGTTACTATCCAGGAGGCTGGAGCCTCTGATTTTACTATGCAACCGTTTCAAGCGCATCACCCAGCAGTGGCTATAGATTTTGAAATAAAGACTGCCCTGCTCAACTTGATGCCTAAGTTTCATGGCTTACCTGCTCAAGAGCCTATCAAGCACCTTAGGGATTTCCAAGCAGCCTGTTCTACTGTCAGGCGTGATGGTGCAGATGAAACTTCTATTCTGTTAAAAGCTTTCCCATTCTCTCTTGAGGGGAAGGCGAGAGAGTGGTACTACACTCAATTCCGCAGCAACTGTTTCTGACTGGGATACACTTAGAAGAGAATTTTTGGAAAAATTCTTTCCGGCTAAAGTTACTAATAAACTGAGGAAAGACATTTCCATGATTGTTCAGGACGAATCCGAGACTCTTTACGAATACTGGGAGCGCTTCAACAACCTTCTGGAAGCATGCCCCCCACTATATGATTGACAAGATAGTGTTGTTCGGCTACGTCACACAGGGTATGAGGCCCCAAGATAAGACCACATTGGAAAGTGCTAGCAATGGGTCTATGAAAAAGTACAAGACCACTGATGAGGCATGCAATTGATCAGCGACTTAGCTGAATCTACTCGAAATCACAGGCAGAAACAAAGCCGGTCAAAAGCTGTTGCAGAGGTATCTTCTAACAAGGAAACTACTACTCTAACTCAGAGTATATGTGAAATGACCAACTTACTGAAGCAGATGCAGCTGAGTCAACAACAAGCACAGCAAAGCCAACAGTTAGTCCCACTGAGAGTGTGCGGGATCTGCACTGATTATAGCCATTATACTGATGAATGTCCGCAGCTCCAACAGGAAGACAACACTGTGGCAGCCACTCATAACTTTTATGACCGCCCCAATCAAGGATACAATCAAGGTGGCAGTTACAACCATGGATGGCAGGACAATTCCAACCAAGGTTGGAGAGATAATTCTAACCAGAGTTGGAGGGACAACAATAATAGAGGAGGCAGAGACAATCAAGGATACCAGAGGTGCAATAATAACAACAACAGGCAGCAGAACCAGAACCAGCCTTACAGAGCACCTCACCTGAGGCAGTCCCAAAGACCACAGCTCAACCAACAACAAGTTCCGCAGATCACTCAATCTAATTCCTCTCCGAGTGATGAGGCTCTTCAATCCATTGCGCAAGGAAAAAAGAATGTGGAAAGTTCAGTTAATGGCCTAGCATCCGCTATACAAGCTCTCATCTCTCAGTTGGCATCACCCAATACTTCAAATACTTTAAACACTCAATATGCAAGCTCCAGTGGGATTCCTTCTCAACCCTTACCCAATCCAAAGGGTGGCATCAATGCCATCATCCTAAGCTCCGGAACCACACTGCAAGAGAGGAATCAGGAAGAGCCAATCCCATCAGAATACGCCTCAGCTGAAGAGGTGGTGGAAGTAGATGATGCTGAAGAAGAAGAGGACACACAAGACATGGGTGAAGAAGAAGAAGCTCAACCACAGAAAGAAGCACCAAGGGATGCAGACGTTGCAGAAAATGCCCTCCCTATTCCATTTCCACAAATTACAAGGAAGCCCAGGAAGCAGATGAAACTTGATCCCAAAATGGTAGAAATATTCAAAAAGGTTAAGGTAATTGTTCCCCTTTTTGATGTTATTCAGCAGGTACCTAAATACGCAAAGTTTCTAAAAGATTTATGTATACATAAAGACAAAATTAATGAATTAGAAACTATTCCTTTAGGTAGTTCTATATCTGCTTTAATGGGAGTTATACCTGAAAAGTGTAGTGATCCAGGCCCATGCATGGTTAACTGTATTATTGGAGGTGTGATATTTTCTGACTGCATGTGTGATTTAGGAGCATGTGTTAGTATAATGCCTTTGTCTATATATGATACTTTGAGGCTCCCTCCCTTAAAAAGGTCGGCAGCTCGTTTTGTGTTAGCAGAGAAAAGCATTATTACAGTGGTTGGAATTGCTGAAGATGTATTAGTGAGCATTAAAGGGCTCACATTCCCCATTGACTTTTATATCCTGGAAATGCCCCCCTAATGACTCAGGAAGGTCATTGGTGCACGAAATCACAATCACACTTTTGCAATTCCACACAACTAACCAGCAAGTGCACTGGGTCGTCCAATTAATACCTTACGTGAGTAAGGGTCGATCCCACGAAGATTGTCGGCTTGAAGCAAGCTATGGTTATCTTATAACTCTTAGTCAGGATATCAATAATTCTCAGATTTAATTGTAAAAAGTAAAAGAACATGAAATAAATACTTGTTATGCAGTAATAAAGAACGGGTTGAGGTTTTGGAGATGCTTTGTCTTCTGAATCTCTGCTTTCCTACTGTCTTCTTCTTCATGCACGCAAGGCTCCTTCCATGGCAAGATCTATATTGGGCATCACCGTTGTCAATGGCTACTTCTTGTCTTCTCAGTGAAAATGTTCCAAATGCGCTGTTACCGCACGGCTAATCATCTGTCGGTTCTCGATCATGTCGGAATAGGATCCATTGATCCTTTTGCGTCTGTCACTACGCCCAACACTCGCGAGTTTGAAGCTCGTCACAGTCATCCCTTCCCAGATCCTACTCAAAATACCACAGACAAGGTTTAGACGTTCCGAATCTCAGGAATAGCCGCCAATAATTCTAGCTTATACCACGAAGACTCTGATCTGAATCATGAGGCTAAGAGATATTCATTTAATCTAAGGTAGAATAGAGGTGGTTGTCAGGCACGCGTTCATAGGTGAGAATGATGATGATTGTCACGGATCATCACATTCATCAGATTGAAGTGCGAATGAATATCTTAGAATAGAAGCAAGCGTGATAGAATAGAAAACAGTAGTAATTGCATTAATTCATGAAGAACAGCAGAGCTCCTCACCCCCATCAATGGGGTTTAGAGACTCATGCCATAGAAGATACAATATGAAACATGTAGAATGTCATCTGGTACAAGATGAATCACTAAAAGTGGTTTTTATAGTAAACTAGTGACCTAGGGTTACAGAAAATGAGTAAGCTAGGGTGTTTAGTGTAAAAATCCACTTCCGGGGCCCACTTGGTGTGTGCTTGGGCTGAGCATTGAAGCTTTCATGTGTAGAGACTTTTCTTGGAGTTAAACACCAGCTTTTGTGCCAGTTTGGGCGTTTAACTCCAGCTTTTATGCCAGTTCTGGCGTTAAACGCCAGAATTCTTAAGCTGAATTGGAACGCCGGTTTGGGCCATCAAATCTTGGGCAAAGTCTGAACTATTATATATTGCTGGAAAGTCCAGGATGTCTACTTTCCAACGCAATTGAGAGCGCACCAATTGGGCTTCTGTAGCTCCAGAAAATTCACTTTGAGCGCAGGGAGGTCAGAATCCAACAGCATCTGCAGTCCTTTTTCAACCTCTAAATCAGATTTTTGCTCAGGTCCCTCAATTTCAGCCAGAAAAAACCTGAAATCACAGAAAAACACACAAACTCATAGTAAAGTCCAAAAAAGTGAATTTTAAATAAAAACTAATAAAAATATAATAAAAACTAACTAAAATATACTAAAAACATACTAAAAACAGTGCCAAAAAGCGTATAAATTATCCGCTCATCACAACACCAGACTTAAATTGTTGCCTGTCCCCAAGCGACTAAAAATCAAATAGGATAAAAAGAAGAGAATATACAATGAATTCCAAAAATATCTATGAAAATCAGTATTAATTAGATGAGCGGGGCTTTTAGCTTTTTGCCTCTGAACAGTTTTGGCATCTCACTTTATCCTTTGAAGTTCAGAATGATTGGCTTCTATAGGAACTCAGAATTCAGATAGTGTTATTGATTCTCCTAGTTTAGTATGTTGATTCTTGAACACACTTACTTTATGAGTCTTGGCCGTGACCCTAAGCATTTTGTTTTCCAGTATTACCACCGGATACATAAATGCCACAGACACATAACTGGGTGAACCTTTTCAGATTGTGACTCAGATTTGCTAGAGTCCCCAATTAGAGGTGTCCAGAGCTCTTAAACACACTCTTTTAGCTTTGGACCACGACTTTAACCGCTCAGTCTCAAGTTTTCACTTGACACCTACACGCCACAAGCACATGGTTAGGGACAACTTAGTTTAGCCACTTAGGCCAGGATTTTATTCCTGAGGGCCCTCCTATCCACTAATGCTCAAAGTCTTGGATCCTTTTTATTACCCTTGCCTTTTAGTTTAAAGGGTTATTGGCTTCTTCTGCTTGCTTTTTCTTTCTTTTTTTCTCTCTCTCTTTTTTTTTCGCATATCATCCTCTTTTTTTCTATTCACTGCTTTTTCTTGCTTCAAGAATCAATTTTTTGATTTTTTCAGATTATCAATAACATTTCTCCTTTTTCATCATTCTTTCAAGAGCCAACAATTTTAACATTGATAAATAACAAATTCAAACATATGCACTGTTCAAGCATTCATTCAGAAAACAAGAGTATTGCCACCACATCAAAATAATTAAACTGTTTTAAAATTTGAAATTCATGTACTTCTTTTTCTTTTTCAATTAAAGACACTTTTTATTTAAGAAAGGTGATGGATTCATAGGACATTCAGAGCTTTAAGACATAAACTTTAAATTTTATTAATCATGGAATGACAATAAGACTCAAAAATAAATATAAGAGCAACCCAATAATAATAGAAGACAGAAAATAATAAAAAAAAAGAAAAATAAATGACTCTTAAAATAGACTCTTAATAATAAAGGTTATCACAGAGTTAGGACTCAACAACCTTGATTTTGAGAAGTGGATGCTCCCTCAATCTGTGGGGTGCTTGGTCCTTCAAGGGAGAGCTTCTGGCACTTCAGCTCCTGTAGCTCACGCCCCTGCTTTTCCTGTTCCTTCAGCAGTTTGTAGAGCATGCAGTTTTGATTCTGCTGTTCTTCCTTAAGTTGTTCCATAGCTTCTTGCAGCTTGGTAACAGATGCTTCTAGGCGGGTCCAGTAGTCAATTTCAGGAATTTCTGGGAGGAACTCCTGCGCCCTCCTTTTTATGGAGTTGTCTTGCACTTGTCCTTCCATTGACTTCTTGGTGATTGGGTGTTCGATTGGGATGAATTCATCTACTCCCATCCTTACCCCAGCATCTTTACATAGCAGAGAAGTTAAGCTTGGGTAGGCCAGTTTGGCTTCAGTGGAGTTCTTGTTTGCAATTGTCTAAATCTCACAAGAAATTAGATGATGAATCTCCACTTCTTTTCCAAGCATAATACAATGAATCATCACTGCTCTTTTGACAGTGACCTCAGAGCGGTTGCTAGTGGGCAATATAGAATGCCAATGAAGTCCAACCAGCCTCTTGCACTGGTTTGAGATCTCCCCTCTTGAGTTGGTTTGGGACACCTTTTGAATTGGTTATCCACTTAGTTCCAGGGAGGGATATGTCCTCTAGAACTTGATCCAACCCCTTATCTACTCTCACCATTCTCCTATTAAAGGATTCTGGATCATCTTGTAGTTGAGGCAGTTTGAAGACCTCTCTTATTTTGTCCAGATAGAAGTAAATAAGCCTCCTTCTGACCATGGTTCGGTAGGTATGAAAGGCGGTTCCAGTTATTCTCTGCTTATCTGTTAGCCACAAATTTGAGTAGAATTCCTAAACCATGTTTCTTCCAACCTTTGTTTCAGGATTAGCTAGAATTTTCCATCCTCTGTTTTGAATTTGCTCTTGGATCTCCGGATATTCATCTTCTTTCAGATTGAATTTAACTTCCGGAATCACTGACCTCAGACCCATTATTTTGTGGTAATGGTCTGCATGTTCTTTGGTTAGGAACCTCTCTTGATTCCAAAGACTCTTTGGAGTATTATCTTTCTTGCCTCTTGATTTGGTTTGTTTTCCCTTAGGTGCCATGATCTTGATGAGTCTTAGCTCAGTGATCACGGAAAAATACACCAAACTTAGAGGTTTGCTTGCCCTCAAGCAAACGAAAGGAAAGGGGAGAGAGAGGAGAATAGGCAAATTCGAATGGTGGAGAGGGGGGGTGGCCGAATGTGTATTTATAAGAGGATGGGAGGGATTTCGAAAATTTTGAAAGAGATATGCCATAGAGATATGATTGGTGGAAGAAAATAAAATCATGATATGAAAAAGATGAGATTTTCAATTGAAAAAGATATAAAGAGATTAAATCTGAAAATTTGGTTTTGCATCTAAGAAATAAGAGATGATATGATGGGTTTGAAAAGATTTGAAAAGAAATTGAAAAGATACTTGAGTTTTTGAAGAAGATTTGGGAAGGATTTGAAGGAAAATTGAAAAGAGATTTAGAGAATTGTTGAATTTTTGAAAATTGAGGGTGAATAATGAAAGTTTGAAACATGTTTATGCAGAAAATTATGAGTTAAAACATGAAAATTTGAAAAAAATTTGAATTTGGAAACAAAATCTCCTCCCCTTACCTTTCTGGCGTTAAACGCCCAGAATGGTATCCATTCTGGCGTTTAACACCCAATTGTTGGCCATTATGGGCGTTTAACGCCCAGCCAGGTACCCTGACTGGTGTTAAACGCCAAAAACCCCTTTATCACTGGGCATTTTGCTGAACGCCCAGGATGCTGCAATTCTGGCGTTAAACACCCAGAATGGTACCCATTCTGGCGTTTAACGCCCAAAATGCCCTTTACTGGCGTTTTCTTGTCAGCAAGCTCCTTTTTTCTGCTTTTTGCACTGAATCCTTCTGTAACTCTGTGAATTCCTTCAATTTTGATGATTAACCTTTGAAGAACATGTATATCAAATTTCTACAAGTATTAATTACAACAAATAACCTGCTAATGACTGGGTTGCCTCTCAGCAAGCGCTTCTTTATTGTCTTTAGCTGGACCTTTACTGAGCTTCATTCAAGCCTCAGTTTTGAGCATTCTTGCTCAAAATTGCTTTCAAGATAATGTTTGATTCTCTGTCCATTAACAATGAACTTTTTTTTAGAATCAATATCTTGAAGCTCAACGTATCCATATGGTGACACTCCTGTAATCACATATGGTCCCCTCCACCGGGATTTTAATTTCCCGGAGAATAATCTGAGCCTAGAGTTGAATAGCAGAACTTTTTGTCCTGGCTCAAAGACTCTGGATGACAATTTCTTGTCATGCCACTTTTTTGCTTTTTCCTTATAAATTTTTGTATTTTCAAAAGCATTGAGTCTGAACTCCTCTAGCTCATTTAGTTGGAGCAATCTTTTCTCACCAGCTAACTTAGCATCCAGGTTTAGGAATCTGGTTGCCCAGTAGGCTTTATGTTCCAGTTCCACGGGCAGATGATAGGCCTTGCCATACACAAGCTGGTATGGAGAGGTTCCTATAGGAGTCTTGAATGCTGTTCTGTATGCCCACAGAACATCATCCAAACTCTTTATCCAATCCTTTCTACGGGTAATTACAGTCCGTTCCAGGATTCTTTTTAACTCTCTGTTAGAGACTTCAGCTTGCCCATTTATCTGTGGATGATACGGAGTTGCTACTTTGTGGCTAATTCTATATCGGACCATAGCAGAGTAAAGCTGTTTATTGCAGAAATGGGTGCCCCCATCACTGATTAGCACTCTGGGAACACCAAATCTGCTCAAAATATGTTTCTGAAGGAACTTTAGTACAGTCTTGGTATCATTAGTGGGTGTGGCAATTGCCTCCACCCATTTAGATACGTAGTTTACTGCCACCAGAATGTAAGTGTTTGAGTATGATGGTGGGAAAGGACCCATGAAGTCAATACCCCATACATCAAACAACTCAATCTCCAAGATCCCTTGTTGAGGCATGGCGTAACCATGAGGTAAGTTGGCAGCTCTTTGGCAACTGTCACAGTTACGCACAAACTCTCGGGCATCTTTATAGAGAGTAGGCCAGTAGAAACCACATTGGAGGACTTTAGTGGCTATGCGCTCACTTCCGAAATGTCCTCCATACTGTGATCCATGGCAATGCCACAGGATCTTCTGTGCCTCCTTTCTAGGGACGCATCTGCGGATCATTCTGTCTGCACATCTCTTAAAGAGATATGGTTCATCCCACAAGTAGTACTTTGCATTAGAAATTAGTTTTTTCTTTTGCACCCTGCTGTACTCCTGGGGTATGAACCTCACAGCTTTATAATTTGCAATGTCTGCAAACCATGGTGCTTCCTGAATGGCAAAGAGTTGCTCATCTGGAAAGGTCTCAGAGATCTCAGTAGAAGGGAGGGACGCCACAGCTACTGGCTCTATCCAGGACAGGTGATCAGCTACCTGGTTCTCTGTCCCTTTTCTGTCTCTTATTTCTATATCAAACTCTTGCAAAAGCAACACCCATCTTATGAGCCTGGGTTTTGAATGCTGCTTTGTGAGTAAATATTTAAGAGCAACATGGTCAGTGTACACAATCACTTTTGATCCTACTGAATAGGATCTAAACTTGTCAATGGCATAAACCACTACAAGCAGCTCTTTTTCTGTGGTTGTGTAATTCTTCTGTGCGTCATTTAGAACACGACTGGCATAGTAAATGACGTGCAGAAGCTTGTTATGCCTTTGTCTCAACACTGCACCAATGGCATGGTCACTGGCATCACATATTAATTCGAATGGTAATGTCCAGTCAGGTGCAGAGATGACTGGTGCTGTGACCAGCTTAGCTTTCAGGGTTTCAAACGCCTGCAGACACTCTGTGTCAAACACAAATGGCGTGTCAGCAGCTAGCAGGTTGCTCAGAGGTTTTGCAATTTTTGAAAAATCCTTTATAAACCTCCTATAGAATCCTGCATGCCCCAGAAAGCTTCTGATTGCCTTGACATTGGTAGGTGGTGGTAATTTTTCAATTACCTCTACCTTGGCTTGATCCACCTCTATTCCCTTGCTTGAAATTTTGTGCCCAAGGACAATTCCTTCAGTCACCATAAAGTGACATTTTTCCCAGTTTAAGACCAGGTTAGTCTCTTGGCAACTTTTCAGGACAAGTGCTAGGTGATCAAGACAGGAGCTGAATGAGTCTCCAAATACTGAGAAGTCATCCATGAAGACTTCCAGGAACTTCTCTACTATATCAGAGAAGATAGAGAGCATGCACCTCTGAAAGGTTGCAGGTGCATTGCACAGACCAAAAGGCATTCTTCTGTAAGCAAATACCCCGGATGAACATGTGAATGCTGTTTCCTCTTGGTCTTGAGGATCCACTACAATTTGGTTGTAGCCTGAATAGCCCTCCAAAAAGCAGTAGTATTCATGGCCTGCTAGTCTCTCTAGCATTTGGTCTATGAATGGTAAAGGAAATGATCCTTTCTGGTGGATGTATTGAGCCTTCTGTAGTTAAGACACATACGCCACCCTGTAACTGTTCTTGTAGGAACCAGTTCATTCTTTTCATTATGAACCACTATCATGCCTCCCTTCTTGGGGACGACTTGGACAGGGCTCACCCAAGGGCTATCTAAAATAGGATAAATAATCCCAGCCTCTAGTAACTTAGTGACCTCTTTCTGTACCACCTCCTTCATGGCTGGATTTAGCCACCTCTGTGGTTGAACCACTGGCTTAGCATCATCCTCCAATAGGATCTTGTGCATGCATCTTGCTGGGCTAATGCCCTTAAGATCACTTATGGACCACCCAAGAGCTGTCTTGTGTGCCTTTAGCACTTGAATTAGTGCTTTCTCTTCCTGTGGATTTAAAGCAGAGCTTATGATCACTGAAAAAGTATCACCTTCTCCCAGAAATGCATATTTCAGGGATGGTGGTAGTTGTTTAAGCTCGGGTTTAGGAGGTTTCTCCTCTTCCTGAGGGATTTTTAGAGGTTCTTTTATTTCCTCTGGTTCCTCCAGATCAGGCTGAACATATTTAAAGATGTCCTCTAGCTCTGATTCAAGACTCTCAGTCATATTGATCTCTTCCACCAAAGAGTCAATAATGTCAGTGCTCATGCAGTCATTTGATGTGTCTGGATGCTGCATAGCTTTGACAGCATTTAACTTGAACTCATCCTCATTGACTCTCAGGATCACTTCCCCTTTTTGTACATCAATAAGAGTTCGTCCAGTTGCTAGGAAAGGTCTTCCTAGAATGAGAGTTGCACTCTTGTGCTTCTCAATCTCTAGCACTACAAAGTCAGTGGGAAAGGCAAGTGGCCCAACCTTAACAATCATGTCCTCAATTATGCCTGATGGATGTTTAATGGAGCCATCAGCAAGTTGAAGACATATCCGGGTTGGTTTGACTTCTTCAGTCAAGCCAAGCTTTCTAATAGTGGATGCTGGTATTAGGTTGATACTTGCTCCAAGGTCACATAAAGCTGTCTTAGTACAAACACCTTCTAATGTGCACGGTATCATAAAGCTTCCTGGATCTTGAAACTTCTCTGGTAAGCTTTTCAGAATGATTGCGCTGCATTCTTCAGTGAGAAACACCTTTTCAGTTTCTCTTCAATCCTTCTTATGACTTAAGATCTCTTTCATGAACTTAGCATAAGAGGGTATTTGCTCAAGTGCCTCTGCAAACGGGATCTTTATCTCAAGAGTCCTGAGATAGTCTGCAAAGCGGGCAAATTGTTTGTCCTGTTCCGTTTGGCGGAGTTTCTGAGGATAAGGCATCTTGGCTTTATATTCTTCAATCTTAGTTGCTGCAGGTTTATTCCCTACAGAGGTGGTTGGAGAAGCCTTCTTAGAGAGGTTATTATCAGCACTTGCAGGTGTCTGATCCCTCATTGGTGTTTGAACGCCAGGATTGGGTGCAGGATGGGCGTTTAACGCCAGCTTCCCACCCTTTTCTGGTGTTTGAACGCCAGAATTGGGTAAGGAATGGGCGTTTAACGCCAACTTTTCTCCCTTTTTCTGGCGTTTGAACGCCAGAATTATTCCTCTCTGGGTGCTTGCTGTCCTCAGAGGGATTTTGGGCAGTGGTTTGATCATCCTCTATCATTTGTTCCTTTCTTGACTTTTTGCTACTTTGAACTGAATTATTCAATATCTTCCCGCTCCTTAGTTGGACAACTTGGCATTCTTCTGTTATCTGTTTAGATAGCTGCTGTCTTGTCTGATTCAATTGTGATTTTATATTTTTGTTAGAATTTTTAGTGTCTTGGAGCATCTCTTTAAATTCTACTAATTATTTTGTCATAAAGAGTAATTGCTGATTAAGTTCAACAATCTGTTCTTGAGGATTATGATCAGTAGTTGTTGTCATAACTTCTTCTTTTATGGAGGGCTCACTGCTTGAGTACAGATGTTGATTTCTAGTAACTGTATCTATGAGTTCTTGAGCCTCTTCAATTATCTTTCTCATGTGTATAGATCCACCAGCAGAGTGGTCTAGAGACATTTGAGCTATTTCTGTAAGCCCATAGTAAAAGATGTCTAACTATACCCACTCTGAAAACATTTCAGAGGGGCATTTTCTTAGCATCTCTCTGTACCTCTTCCATGCATTATAAAGAGATTCATGATCCTCTTGTTTAAAGCCTTGGATGTCCAGCCTCAGCTGTGTCATCCTTTTTGGAGGGTAAAATTGATTCAGGAATTTGTCTGATAACTGTCTCCATATTTTTATGCTTGCTGTGGGTTGGTTATTTAACCACCTTTTAGCTTGATCTTTTACAGCAAACGGAAATAGTAATAATCTGTAGACATTTTGATCCACTTCTTTATCACGTACTGTGTCAGCAATTTGTAAGAACTGTGCCAGAAACTCAGTAGGTTCTTCCTGTGGAAGACCGGAATACTGGCAATTTTGCTGCACCATGATAATGAGATGAGGATTTAGCTCAAAACTGCTTGCTTTGATGGGAGGTATACAAATGCTACTTCCATATGCAGCTGTAATGAGGTTAGCATATGACCCCAGAGTCCTTCTGGATTGTTCATTTCCACTTATGTCCATGATGGAGAAAAGAAAATTGAAATGAATTGCAGATAAATTATATTTTTATTTTTATTTATTTAATTAAAAGTGACCGAAATTAAAATAGAATAAAATAAAATAAATGGAAAATAAAATAAAATTTCGAAAAAAAAGAAAAAAATAAAATAAAAGCAAATTGAAAAATAAATTAATTAATTAATTAAAAGGATTTTGAGATTAGCAATCAAAAGGATATGATTGAAAATTATTTTGAAAAAGATATGATTGAGAAGATATGATTGCAATTTAAAAAAAAAAAGATATGATTGAAGAAATTAGAAAGATTTGATTTTTGAAAAAGATTTGAAAAGATCAATTTTTGAAATTAGAATTTTGACTTGACTAAAAAGAAAAGATATGATTTTGAAAATCTTTGACTACTTTAAAGCCAAATTTCGAAAATTATGAGTAAAACAAGGAAAAGATTTTTTTTTTTATTTTTGAATTTTAATAAGGAAAGAGAGAAACAACAAAATGACACTAAACTTAGAAATTTTAGATCAAAACAGAGAGAACAAACAAGAACACTTTGGATGTCAAGATGAACACCAAGAATAAATTTTTGAAAAATTTTTAAGTAAATAAAGGCACGAAACACACCAAACTTAAAATTTTTAGAAAATTAAACACAAAATTTCGAAAATTTAAAGGAAAACACAAAGGAGACACCAAACTTAGAATTTTTAAGGATCAAGAAACAACTAAGAGCATGCAAATTCGAAAAATTAAAAGAAAGTAAAAGCATGCAATTGACACCAAACTTAAAATATGAAAGTAAACTCAAATAAAAGACTCTAAACCAACAAAAATAAAATATTCTTAATCTAAGCAACAAGATAAATCGTCAGTTGTCCAAACTCGAACAATCCCCGACAACGGCGCCAAAAACTTGGTGCACGAAATCACAATCACACTTTTGTAATTCCACACAACTAACCAGCAAGTGCACTGGGCCGTCCAAGTAATACCTTACGTGAGTAAGGGTCGATCCCACGGAGATTGTCGTCTTGAAGCAAGCTATGGTTATCTTGTAACTCTTAGTCAGGATATCAATAATTCTTAGATTTAATTGTAAAAAGTAAAAGAACATGAAATAAATACTTGTTATGCAGTAATGAAGAACAGGTTGAGGTTTTGGAGATGCTTTGTCTTCTGAATCTCTGCTTTCCTACTGTCTTCTTCTTCATGCACGCAAGGCTCCTTCCATGGCAAGATCTATGTTAGGCATCACCGTTGTCAATGGCAACTTCCCGTCCTCTCAGGGACAATGTTCCAAATGCGCTGTCACCGCACGGCTAATCATCTGTCGGTTCTCAATCATGTCGGAATAGGATCCATTGATCCTTTTGCGTCTGTCACTACGCCCAACACTCGCGAGTTTGAAGCTCGTCACAGTCATCCCTTCCCAGATCCTACTCAGAATACCACAGACAAGGTTTAGACGTTCCGAATCTCAGGAATGGCCGCCAATAATTCTAGCTTATATCACGAAGACTCTGATATGAATCATGAGGCTAAGAGATATTCATTTAATATAAGGTAGAATGGAGGTGGTTGTCAGGCACGCGTTTATAGATGAGAATGATGATGATTGTCATGGATCATCACATTCATCAGATTGAAGTACGAATGAATATCTTAGAATAGAAGCAAGCGTGATAGAATGGAAAACAGTAGTAATTGCATTAATTGATGAAGAACAGCAGAGCTCCTCACCCTCAACAATGGGGTTTAGAGACTCATGCCATAGAAGATACAATATGAAACATGTAGAATGTCATCCGGTACAAGATGAATCACTAAAAGTAGTTTTTACAGTAAACTAGTGACCTAGGGTTACAGAAAATGAGTAAGCTAGGGTGTTTAGTGTAAAAATCCACTTCCGGGGCCCACTTGGTGTGTTCTTGGGCTAAGCATTGAAGCTTTCATGTGTAGAGACTTTTCTTGGAGTTAAACACCAGCTTTTGTGCCAGTTTGGGCGTTTAACTCCAGCTTTTATGCCAGTTCTGGCGTTAAACGCCAAAATTCTTAAGCTGACTTGGAACGTCGGTTTGGGCCATCAAATCTTAGGCAAAGTATGAACTATTATATATTGCTAGAAAGTTCAGGATGTCTACTTTCCAACGCAATTGAGAGCGTGCCAATTGGGCCTCTGTAGCTCCAGAAAATCCACTTTGAGTGTAGGGAGGTCAGAATCTAACAACATCTGCAGTCCTTTTTCAGCCTCTGAATCAGATTTTTGCTCAGGTCCCTCAATTTCAGCCAGAAAATACCTGAAATCACCGAAAAATACACAAACTCATAGTAAAGTCCAAAAAAGTGAATTTTAAATAAAAACTAATAAAAATATAATAAAAACTAACTAAAATATACTAAAAACATACTAAAAATAGTGCCAAAAAGCGTATAAATTATCCGCTCATCAGCCATCATCAATCCTGCTTGGAAGACCATTCCTGAAGACTTCAAAGTTCAAGCTGGACGCATTTTCTGGAACTTATTCTTTTGAAATAGATGGCAGAATGGTGAAATTCAGTTTAAATGAAGTGATGAAGCACCCTCTGGACAATTATTCTATCTCCAGTGTGACATCATAGATAAAACCGTGGCTGAAATTCACCAGGAGGAATTAGAAGAGAAGTACACAGGACAAGGTCCAAGTGTGGGGACACTCTCAGAGGACAATGAGGGCACTTTGCCATTATCGCCAGCCCAAAATAATCCAGAGCCTGACCATGAGTAGAAATTGGAATTAAAGCCCCACCCTCCACACCTCAAATATGCTTACCTTGAGGACAAGCAGAAGTTTCCAGTTATCATTGCAAGGGAACTCACTTCTCAACAAGAAGAACAGCTACTCAGTGTGCTGAGAAAATACAAGAAAGTAATTGGATGGAGCCTAGCGGATATAGTAGGCATGAGCCCTCAAGTTTGTGAAAACAGAATATTCTTAGAAGAGGGAGAAAAGCCCATCCGTCAACCTCAGAGAAGACTGAATCCCACCATCTTAGAAGTTGTCAAGAAAGAAGTAACCAGGCTACTTGAAGCAGATATCATTTACCCCATCTCAGATAGCGAATGGGTTAGTCCAGTACAAGTGGTGCCCAAGAAGTCTGGAATCACAACAGTAAGAAATGAGCATGGAGAGCTTCTGACAACTAGAGTACAGAATTCATGGAGAGTTTGCATTGACTATAGGCGTCTCAACCAAGCCACTCGGAAGGATCATTACCCCTTGCCATTCATTGATCAGATGCTTGATCGCCTGTCAGTCCGTTCGTTCCTTGGCCATGTAGGTTTTTACCGGAGATTCATTAAGAACTTTAGTAAGGTAGCACTACCCTTATCCAGACTACTGCAGAAAGATATTGAGTTCGAGTTCAGTGAGGATTGCAAACAAGCGTTTGATAAGCTAAAGACCGCACTGACTCAAGCTCCAATTGTGAGAGGACCAGACTGGAGCTAGCCATTTGAAATCATGTGCGATGCTTCCAATCATGCAGTAGGAGCAGCGCTAGCTCAGCATGAAGGTAAGGATCCTTTTGTAATTGCTTATACATCTAAGACTTTAGACACAGCTCAGTCTAATTACACTACTACTGAGAAAGAGCTTCTTGCTATTGTTTTTGCTCTGGATAAATTCCGAGCCTATTTACTTGGTACTAAAGTAGTAGTGTACTCAGACCACACAGCTCTAAAGTATTTATTAGCTAAAAAGGAGTCCAAACCAAGGCTTATACATTGGATACTGCTACTACAAGAATTTGATTTAGAAATTAAGGATAGGAGTGGTAACCAGAATCTAGTAGCAGACCACTTGAGTCGCCTTGAGCACATTAAGGATACCTCCACTCCTATAAATGATAATTTTCCATTTGATAACCTGCAAGCAGTATCTGAAGTAGTCCCTTGGTATGCGCCTGTAGCTAATTATCTAGTTAGCCGCATTTTTCCTCCACACTTTACTAAGCATCAAAGAGACAAGCTGAAAAGCGAGTCCAAATATTATATATGGGATGACCCATATTTATGGAGATGTGGTGCTGACCAGGTAATTAGACGGTGTGTGCCTCAATCAGAGTTCCAGTCCATTTTAGAGGCCTGCCACTCATCTAAGAGTGGAGGACATTTTGGCCCTCAAAGAACAGCTAGAAAAATTTTAGACTGTGGATTCTGGTGGCCTACTCTTTTTAAAAACGCTGCTGAATTTTGTAAAACTTGTTCCCCATGCCAAAGGTTTGGTAATGTATCCAAGAGGGATGAGATGCCTCAACAGACTATGCTTTTCTGTGAAATTTTTGATGTTTGGGGCATTGACTTCATGGGTCCATTTCCAAATTCTAATGGTTATTTTTATATATTGTTAGCTGTAGATTACGTTTCTAAATGGGTGGAAGCAATTCCTACCTGCACTGATGATGCTAACACTGTTGTTTCCTTTGTTAGAAACCACATTATTTGTCGCTTTGGATCACCACGAGCAATCGTGAGCGATCAAGGCACCCATTTATGTAACAGGAGACTAACAGGATTACTGAAGAAGCATGGGATAGTTCATAAAGTGGCAACAGCCTACCATCCCCAGACTAATGGGCAAGCTGAGGTGTCTAACAGAGAGATAAAGAGTATATTGCAGAAGATAGTCAAACCTAATAGAAGAGACTGGAGCACCAGGCTACAAGATGCACTCTGGGCATACAGAACAGCTTACAAGACACCCATTGGGATGAGCCCCTTCCGCTTAGTTTATGGAAAAGCCTATCACCTCCCAGTTGAGGTAGAGCACAAAGCCTTTTGGACAGTAAAGGAGTGCAATATAGAATTTGAGAAGCCCAGAACTGAGAGGAAGTTGCAACTGCAAGAATTAGAGAGCCTACGCCTAGAAGCTTATGAGAACTCAAGGCTGTACAAGGAAAAAATGAAGGCTGTGCATGATAAGCACATCAAGAGGAGAGAGTTCCAACCTGGGGACTTTGTCCTCCTTTACAACTCTAGACTGAGGCTCATGCCAGGCAAGCTAAGATCAAGATGGGAAGGTCCATATAGAGTAGAGAAGGCTGAGCCATATGGAGTTTTCCACCTGAGTCATCCTTTAAGCTCTGAATTCATCAAAGTTAATGGACATCGCTTAAAGCTATATCATGGTGCAAAGGCAACAAAAACCAAGGAGCTAGAGATCTTCCTCTTGGAGGATCCACCCACAGCAGAAGACTGAGCTAGTGGAGCGTCCAACTTAAGGACGTTAAAGCAAAGTGCTGGGTGGGAGACAACCCACCATGGTATGATCGTTCCTTCCTTTCTTCTTAGTTTTCTTTTTCAATAACTCTTCTCATTATTAGCACATTCAGTTTGCATATAAAAAAAAGGGGAGCACGCGATGTGCCAGCGTCGCCGATGCGTCCGCATCGCAGGTGAGTAAGAAAGAACAATAAATCGAACAGAAAGTCACGCGGAGCGTGGCTGGAGGTGTGCCTTTGGCACAAACTGACCCACGTGACCGCGTCACTGACGCGTCCGCGTCACCCACGCGGACGCGTGACCTGAAAATCAACGTAAGAAAGGGTGCATGACCGAATGTTGTGCTGGAGTGGTGCTGGGCTGGCGCTAGACGCACAAGCCTTACCACGCGAACGCGTGCCTCACGCGTCCGCGTCGTCTTCCAATATTGGCCACCCACGCGATCGCGTACACCACGCGAACGCATCACCCTGGAATTTGGCAACAATAAGTTTCGAACAGAGAGTTGTGCGAGCGCGAGGCTGCCCTCGCGCCAGTAGCACAAAATGAATCACGCGTCCGCATGACCGACGCGACTGCGTCGATTCATATGAGCGCAATTCGCGCGAACGCGTACCCCACGCGTCTGCGTTGCTTGCGCCGCACAGCTTATCCTAATCTGCCAAAATATCTTATCTTTCTCTTCCCCAAATCCTACTTTTTCTCTTCCCTCCTTACTTCTTCCTTCTTCACTCTTCCTTATTTCTCACTTTCTACTTTCTCTCTTTCTCTCTCACCACCATTATCAAGGTTTTTTTTCTTTTCTTCTTCCCTCCTTACTTTTCTATTCTTCTTTTTATTTTTATGTTTTTTTCTCCTTTTCTTTTTCTTTTTACTTGCATTATCTATGTTTTCTTTTTCTTTCTTTTTCTTTTAATTGGTGTTGGAAATTTATTAGGGTCATTATTATTCCTTATGAATTGCTTGTAGATTGTTAAGGACCTGTTTGGTAATTATATATTAATTTTTTTAAGGGTTGCTTGCATGTTCAATTCTATACTTTCAATAGCTTATTCACCATGCATGCTATGTGTTTGTGAAAACTCCTATATGGCATTGTGTACCATTTTGAGATTTCTTTTAATCTACTACTCTATTTGCTTGCTTTTCACAAAACCCTTCTTTTATTTTATTATTTAAATATAATTGTTATTACAAACAGGTTATTAGTTTGAAAGGCTTGGTAATCTAACTTGAACATTGAATGCTTGATCTATGCTACTCATGCCTTTGCCTACATGCCAATAAACACCTTGCATTTAATTGTCATTATATGCACTTGCTATATTTCCGTTGATGAGTTTTCACATGTAGTCATGACCATGTGTTAACATCATTCATCTTTTAATGTGCATTAATTACCACATTTCCCTTTCTCTTCCTTGCTATATCCCTTTGAATTCAAGCTACTTTCTTTTTCTCCTTTCAGGATGACCACCAAGAAAGGCAAGGAAAAAGCTACTCCCAAACCACCAGCAAGAAGAGGAACAAAAAGAGCATTAGTGGCTGAGCCATCTTCAACTGCAGTTAAGCCCTCAACAAAAAGAATTAAGAGGATTATAAAGGTTGATGAAAAAGAGAAAGCCTTCCCAGCAAAGGACACTGCACGATTTACCAATCGCTACTGTGAGCAGATGTTCCCCATACTGACAGAAAGGAGTTACAACAATGAATACCTTTTTATCCTCCCAACCCGTATTGCTGAATTTGTTGAGCCGCAAATTGTACGAAGACAATGGGATTTCCTACAGAGACAGCCACGGCAGGTTAATCTTTCCTGGATAGTCGAGTTCTACTCTAATTTCCACCTGCCAACCCTGCAGTCTGTCTATGTCCGTCAGAAGCAAGTCCCCATTACAGAAGAGGCCATTCAACGAGCTCTAGATCTCCCCCTACTCCAGAAGGACTGGACGCATTTCAAGAAGTCTCACTCAAGTGCCAGACATACCAATTTGACTGGGACGCTGTTCTCAGAGTTATCGCACTACCTGGCAGCAGATGGATCTACGGATACCATCGTTCCCGTCCTAAGGGAATATCGGCTTCCGCACTTACCTTGGAGGCTCGCGTATGGGCACAGATTATGTCCCATTACGTCTTTCTGAGCACCCACGAGTCCTCCTTCACTACAGACATGGCCGATCTACTATGGTGCATCCTTACAGACCAGCCTCTGAACCTACCAAGACACATCCGGAATGCCATGGGACACATACAAATTGCGGACAACTTACCTTTTCCTGCCTTGGTTTCAGATCTCATCTCAGCAGCCGGAGTCTCCTACAGAGCTGGGGACACCAAAGCCATGCTCCCACGGGATGGTCAGTACGTCCCTAATGGAAAATATATCAGACCTCCAGCAGCCACTACAAGCCAGCCTACTGAACCGGCTGAAGACATTCTTCCTTCAACACCACAAGCACCTACAACAAATCAACTGCTCCATCAAATACTTGAGAGGTTGGATCAGCAAGAACGCAAAGCAAAGCTAAGAGAGCATCGTAACAAGCACCGATTCACATACCTCAATGAGCTACTTATGGGGAAATACAAAGATCCAGACACCCTGGACTCCACCTCCTTTACCAGCACAGGGAGCCATGACGGCCCCGACTGTGGAGATACTGCTACCAGCCCACCTTTGTTCCTGACAGATGTCACCGAAGACGGTGCAAAGCCTTAAGTGTGGGGAGGTCGGTCAGTACCTGACTTCCGGAGGTAATTTCTCTTCCCTAACACCAATAAAATAGGATATTTAGTTAGTTTTTCTTTTGTAGAATAGGATAAATTGCATAGTAATAGGTTAGTTGCATGCATGTTCTACTTGATTGAAAAGACAATAAGTTTCTTCTAAGACCCTATTTTTAGAACAAAATTTCACTAATTTTAATCAAAACTTTTATGTTAAATTTGCTTGAAGTTATATTTGGAACATGGTTTTTGAGCTAAAGAACACACAATCTGTTAGATTTTGAGCCTTTATACATGGTTACATTATTTAACCATAATTATTTTATTCTTGTGTGTTTACTTCTCTATGATTGTAATCTATACTTTGTTTCATCCTATATGTCCAATGTTTAATATATTTCTATGCTTGCATATGATTGAGGCCATTATTTGTTTAGCTCACTTATCCCAAATAAGCCTACCCTTAATTTCTTCAGAGTTACTATTGGATTATTTTTAGAATTTATTAATACAAGAACTATTTTATTTTAATTAATCCTTTTGATTATTATTTATCATGTCTTTCTTTACTTCCATTTCTCATTTTGCGAAGTTTATATTCATAATGAGCGAGTAGTTCCATAACTTGATTGGGAGTTGATTGAAACGAGGACCTTGAGTTGGAATGCTCAAGAGTAAAATTATAGTTGGGTTTAGCATTGGGTCGCCCTCTAGTCACTGACACTAGTCCTTCCCAAGGGAGAGGATTAGAACATGTGAATAGAAATTGACTTCCAATTTGCTTAACTTTCCTTTATCTGATAAAGGATAACTGAGGAGGCAACCTTCAATTATTACTTTTATCTTGGGAGAACTCCATCAAGGATAGGGCTTCCAACTAATCTACTCCGAGTCAAGGTTTTTATTTAATTTACATAAATTCTCTGATTTAATTTCCTGTTTATCAACTCAAACCATTTTAGAAAATATTTGATTAATAAAATAGCACACCTTTCTACAACTCGTTGGGAGACGACTTGGGATTCATACTCCCAGTATTTTAATTCTAATTTTGTGACAACTCTTCTAAATTGATAAGCGGATTTTTGGTTGGTTAAGAACTATACTTGCAACGTATCTCTTATAATAATTTCTTAACTCGCCAATTTCCGCCACGTCATGGAACAAATGAATATCCTGCATCTGCATAGCCAACTAATTATGATATGGATTCATGTGGATAAATAGTTTTAAATCAGTTGTTTTATGAAGATATGAAAAAAAAAAATTTGATTCCGTTCCAATGTCTTATTATTGAAAAGGAAACATACACATTCAAGTGCTACAATAATGTGTTCAAATGCAAATAACTTTGTGAATTTGTCCTCATAACTAAAGTAGCAATAACTTTGAGACATCGTATAAACAATAATAGTGGTTTATTTTGTGTATAAACTAAAATTACTAGATGTTAAAAAATTTCTACCATTTGTTATATAACAAGCATTAAAAATAGTTTAAACAACATTAACAAGATAAAAATTTTTGATAGTATTATCATAAGACATTTGTATTCTTAGATTAATTACTTACGCAAGTAATCTCGCAAATTTCATATTGCAAGTCCATAATAAACATATGTATGCTGGCCTTATATACGTATCTATTGAGAATATAAGTTGTCTAACTAGAAATTACATGGTGGAAGGATCCACACACATGTATAATTGTAGATTTTTTCTTAAATTCAACCAATTCGAATCCAAATTTACTTTTAAGTAATCCATCAGAGAAGAGAGAAAACCAGAAAGCTTGTGCAGAGGAGCGGGTAAAGGTGAAAATAAAAAATACTAGAAACCATCAGGATTAGTTCAGAAACTCCATCAAGGGACTTCACATGGATTAAACTCGACGATTCGAAGAAACAAAGTGGAAGTGGAAAGTTTTAGAAAGTTAGAGTAGCAGACATTCATGGTGTTTGTGGATAATCTAGTAGAAAAAATAGCAATCCAACGGTTCTGGAAGATCTTCAGTAAAGAAGGATAAGTGATTGACCTTTTTTAACTAAGAAAAAATAGAGATAATACTAACAAAAAAAAAGTCTGCGTTCGTGAGCTTTGTCTTCAAGAACCATGCGTAGAGAGTAATCTAGAACTTGGATAGATCATAGATGGTTGGTATTTGAGGTTCCACTGAGGATATCAGAAGCAAAATACAAAAGTAAAAGGGTAGTTAAATCATATAAAAGAAGTGTTCAATGCAAAATGTTAGATCAGAATTTAAATATATCCATAGAGGAGAGAAAATATACAAAAGGAGTACAAGGGTGCCAAGAGCAAAATAGGAAAGAGAGAACATATAAGAACACTTTATTGGGGGATTTAGAAGCAAAAGTTCATATCAGGCAAGAGGTACCTAGAAGAAATAGGGAGCTGACGATGTTGTGAAAGGTTAAGCATAGTATTTATCAAGCCATGAAGGAGAAACTAGATAGAAGCATTATAGGAGAATCAATTATTTCATTAATCCTTCCCGTGCTTCTTTAAGGATTGGCATACCCTTGAGAAAGTAAAATGTTTGATAGTTTCAAAATAGTTCTCATGTTTGAATCAGTCCTCAACATGGAAGAAGCCCTGCACTCATCCTTCTTAATTAGTTACTTTGAAGAAATAAGGAGGTGGACTACTAGAGAAGCTAATAAAACAAGGAGAACTTGGATTATGATATATGGAATGTAGTTGCATGCATGGAATAAGGAAGCTTTCTCAATGTTGTGGTAGTTTGGGAACCGTATTAAACATTAACAATTGGCAGATCTTTGAGGATAGGTTTAACTTAGAAAAAGATGACAACAAGGATAAGAGGCGAAGGAGTTCCAAGAACAATTGGCAGATCTTTGAGGATAGTTTTAACTTAGAAAAAGATGACAATAAGGATAAGAGGTGAAGGAGTTCCAAGAAAAATATTATGGTGGATGCTGCAATTAGAAAAATCAATTTAATGGTGCCTTGAGAGGAGGAAGAAGATGATAAAATGATATATTTTCTAGAGTTGCAATAAATAGAAAGTGTTAATCAGGAAAGGAATTTTAATTTCAACTAAATGTAGGATTTGACTATGGTGGTGAAAGTATCAAGTGGTCCTTAAAGGACACTTTAATTTGATTTTAAGTGTGTGGTTGTTAATCAATAGTACAGATTAGTATGTATATTTATATTCTTACCCAAAGTTTATAATAATTATAAAGAAGCTTCAATCATTAATGAAAGCATTGTTATTTAGATGCAATTAGAAAAAGATTAAGTTTATGGACTTTTTGTAACTTTAGCTTTTAACAGACATATGTATAAAGAACAAATATTTTAAAACAAATTGTAAACAAATTGTAAACAAGAAAAAAAAACTCACAAGCAAAATTATCCACAATAATAATAATAATAATCCTTGATTATATACATTGTTTTATCAAAGCATTGATTTCAGCCAAAACATATAACAATTTCTTGAAAATAATTTTAAAAAGATTAATATATTATTTTTTTTAATTTTAAAATGACTAAAATTAGATTGTGAATAATATATGTGTAGTTTAATTGTCTTCCGTTATTATATTAATCTAACCGTGATATTATATAACAAAGATATTTCGATAATTAAGTTTAATTAAATTGGTCTAATGGCTTAACTGTATTTGGTTTTGAAAATAGGATAAGACAAGACTTTGAAAACAAGACACAAAATTAGTGTTGTTATATTTTATTTGGTGATAAACTAGCACAATTTATAAAAGTTTAAATTATTATCATTTTTAATTAATAAATTTGAAAAGAAAAATATAATAATAAAAAATATAATTATAATAAATTAACAAGCAGGAAGGCATTACAAAATTTCATTTTCATCTTTTTGAGTTAAACAACCTAAATTTTTCTCAACTCATCTTCATTTATAAATCAACTCCTACAACTTTTTTATTTTATAAAACCTCCCAAGTCCTTAGAAGACCACATTATTCTTTCCCCATAGTAGAACCAGCCCTAAATGTATAAGTGAGAATAGAGTTATTGAGGAAGTAGTACAAAAAACTCAAATGAGTTTTATAATGGTCCAAGAAGCGAAGTGACACAATGTGTTTGAAAGGAAGGTATGAATTTAGCCCAAAAGAATATGGAGAATGGGTCAATCTCTGCACCTCTCTATCCACCTGGTTCTGAGGAGCAAATAAAGAAGCAGATGACCCATAATGATTCTGAAAGAAAAGAATCAAAAAAAAGAAAGAATCACATAAAAAGGATAAGCAACAAAAAGAAAAAGAGAATAAGGGTTATTGGACGAAAAAAGGTTTTTTTGCAATGGAAGGCCATGGCCCCTAAACTTTTTCTAAAAAAATTAATAGTACTTGTGTAAAGAAATAAATATATATTATTTGACTTAATTCTTCCAGCCTCTTATTGGAGTTACCGTGTTCAAATCTCATCTATTGCATTTACTTAAATACTTTTGGTTTCAAACATAAACATGTTGGTCCTTGGACTTAGGCTAAAATAAGTTAAAAACAAGGACATTTCTACGATGGGGAAAGTATATTCAAGACCTTGGTGGACCAGGTAATGAAGTCAATTTTCGGAAAAGATTGGGGCCGGTTCATAAATAATCAAAAGTAGCGGTTGAAGATGGAATTAAGAAACAACCAAAAGGAGGGGGAGGAGACGAGAATCCAGTATTAACCCAAAGCCCCAAACTCCATTAATAGGTAGGTGAAAGCTGTGTTTGGGTCAGTGTGAAGCTTTGTTTGGTCGACCTGCACGGAGACGGTGGTGCACGACGGAGGAGAAGGCGGGGTTGAACGGCGCGGAAGCAGAGATCGAGATCTGGCTGTCTCGAGGTTCAAATAAGGGAAGAAAATGGACCACACAAGGCAACGAGATTCACAGGTACGCTTTGTCGGTGTCGATAAGGTTTTTACCGTTCGATAATGCCAGGGGAGGTATGCGCAGAAATTGATTTAAATCGGGGGCCCCTATGCCTTCCCGTGTCCCCCGACAATTTTCACCATTTGATTTTTCGGGGGTTGCTGTTTAGAATGGCACATAGCCGAATTAGATTTGTTACCTTTTAAATTTTGTACCGAAAATCGGGGTTGGTCGTTACAGTTGAATGAGTTTTAGTTGGATTATTTTAGTATGACTGGAAATACAGTTGAGTGAGTTTTAGTTGGATTATTCTAGGGTGTTTGGAATTATAGCTGCGTGATCGCAGTCATGGTTGATAACGCCGATGTTCTGTTCGCTCACTGCGATTTTTTGAACTGTGACAGCCAAATAGGTTTGTGGAGTCTAGCTACGAGTTTTCATCTAATTTTGACCGACTCCATGCATCGCAGGTGTGTTTGTTGCTCATGTTATGAGTTTTTGTTGACCGGTTTATGTTCATGTGGCCCACCGCCTGTTGTCACGCATGCCACGTGTTGTCTGTTGCAGCATGCTGATGATGGAATGAGCGGCGAAACCGTGCCGGTAGAGGAAGCAGAAGCGATGGATTCGTCCGCTGCAGATGCGGACATAGATGCAGAAGCAGCAGTGAGGATTGTTGACGGGATAGGGTCCTTTGGCGCAATTGAATTTTCTTCCCTAACAGCCAAGGACGTCCTGACGACGGAGTTCACAAGCCTACAGGCAGCTTATGACTACTACAACGAATTCGGTCGCATCAAGGGATTCTCGGTCAGGAGGTCCAAGGTGGGTCGCAGAACAAAGCAGGGGGCGGAGGGCGAAATAATTTGGTAGATATTTGTGTGCTCTAGGGAAGGAGAGCGAGACGGAAAACACATGCAGCGGGAAGACAGCGGTCACACAGAGCAGTCAAGGAATGGGATTTGCACCAAATCAATTCCATGAGGAAATCTGGGTTGCAGGTGCCGACGATTTTCCGCGCGTTTACCAATCAGTCAGGAGGATTTGAGACTGTTGGGTTCGAGATAAAGGACATATATAATGCGATAGAGAAGCAAAGGCGGGTTGGCGCGACAGATGCGGAGTCCGCGTTGAAGTTTTTGGGAACTTTAAGGACCACTGATTCCGGTATGTTCTAGAGGTACTCACTGGATGTTGACAAGAGGCTGGAAAATCTCTTCTGGTGCGATGGTACAAGTCGTTATGACTACAGCGTCTTCGGTGATGTCTTAGGTTTTGATGCAACTTACGGTCGTAACAAATACAAGTGCCCTTTGGTAATATTTTCAGGGGTGGACCATCATATGAGGACGGTGGTGTTCGGCTGCGCCATCTTGAGCAACGAGAGCAAAAGCAAGCTATGTGTGGTTGCTGCGGTCATTCCTTGAGGCAATGAAAGGAAAATGGCCGAAGTCTATCATCACAGACGGTGACCTCGCCATGAAGAGTGTGGTTAGCACAGTTTTTCCCGGTGCACATCACAGGTTGTGTAGTTGGCATTTGTTAAGGAACGCCACTACTAGAGTTGGACGGCCGGGTTTTCTCAGGAAATTCCGTTTGTGCCTCATGGGAGATCTAGAGGTTGACGAATTTGAGACAATATGGACAGATATCATGGCAGACCACGGGTTGGAGGATCATCCGTGGATATTGGAGATGTATGCCAAGAAGCATTCCTGGTCCAATGCCCATATCTGGGGGAAATTTTTCGTAGGACTGAAGACGACATCCATGTGTGAGGCTTTGAATATGTAGCTTGAAAAATTTATACACAACGGGTACAATCTGAGGGAGTTTGTGGAGCACTTCCAACACTATTGGGAGTTCATGAGGAGGAGAGAACTAGTGGCAGACTACAAGTATGTGTATGGCGAGCCTGTTGTGAAGACGAAACTCGAGGCCATTGAGCAGTTCGTTGCAACGGTTTATACAAGAGAGGTTTTCGAACTATTTCGGGAGGTGATGATGCTAGCCAGCAACGTTAGAGTTGTGTCCACCAAGAGGACGAGCGCTTGTGTTTTGTTCGAGGTTGTAATGTACTACAAGAAGATATCATGGGCCGTGTCGTGGGCCAAGAAAGATGACGAATTCAGCTGTTCTTGTCAGCGGATGGAGTCCTTTGGGTTTTCTTGTGTCCACATGGTTGAGGTTCTGGTTTATCTGAACATGACAGCTATCCCCAAAGGCCTAATACTTGACCAGTGGACAAAGAGGGCAAAGCAGCCGCGTGCACCCTGCGACGGAACTCGTGTTGGGGAGATCCCAGATGCAGCATACATGAGCATGCACGCGGCGATGCTGGATGATTGCAGGGAGATGGTGAGCCTGTCTTGCTGGTTTTTCAAGGACTACGTGGACGTGAAAACAAGGTTGGCAAAGGAGCGCCAATCCCTGCGGGACAAACATCGCCAAAGGTTGGGTGTTGCTGAGGAGGCTAGCAGGGTGTCTGTTCGGGACCCGATGCGGGCAAGGTACAAAGGATGCGGTTGAAGAGTTGTCACCTCCCGGGGAAAGTTTCGCCATGTTCAGAGGTGTCGACTGTGTGGAAAGGGTGGACACAATTCTCGCAAGTGTCAACAATTGAGTGTGGGAGAGAACATCGACAGTTTTGAGGCTGGCGCGGCTTACGAAAGCATGGAGGCAGGAGAGGGGGGTGAGGAGTACTACGAATTTGAGTGAGCTGGCTTAATTGTTCTTATTGGCGGTTACGCATCGAGCTGGATTCAGTATGGGTGGCTGCTAAGTGATGTACTTGTTGGCGTGACATCCGAAAGGGCGTATGCATAGCGTAGGTTATGTGAGTTAAAAATTTTATACTTCTGGTAATATTGGTTGCGTTTAGGGACAAATGTAGTATGCAGTGTAGCTTGTGAGGACGTGCCTCCTCAATGTGTTGGTCTGTGTTGTGACAATAGTTGCGTTTGTGTGTTTGATTAATTAAATTAGAAAGGGCTAGTTAGTGTAAACCGAGTTATGTAACGAGACATTGTTGCCGAAAAATTTTTTTATACTTTTGGTTATATTAGTTGCATTCATGGACGAATGTAGTATGCAGTGGAGCTTGTGAGAACGTGCCTCCTTAATGTGTTGGTCTGTCTCAATGTGTTGGTCTGTGTTGTGACAATAGTTACGTTTGTGCTTGATTAATTAAATTAGAAAGGGCTAGTTAGTGTAAACAGAGTCATGTAACAAGACATTGTTACCCACTTAAAGTAGTCATTGCGTAGGGATTTCAGATGTCCGGGTTTCGGGACGAAATTGCCTATAAACTGCATCGAGTGTTTATGCTTTCCTGGTACTGAGAATATGGCACTATCCATCGGGAAGGGAAAAAACATATAGTAAGATGATTTGTTTAGGGAATGATAAAGGCAGTGTACTATATTGCAGACTCCATTGTAACACATACGGAATAGAAGATAAAATTTAATCCGCGCTAATTTAACATCCAGCGCACATCAACGAAGTATTTTACCAAAAAAACGGTGGTTCCTGGCATGCAACGGTTGATACGCATGCAACAAAATACATTCAATCAGTTAAACCTAATGACATAGGTTTTACAATACGGCGGGTCAGGTAGCTATCACGTCGAAGTGGAGTCGTGTACAATGATTTGTTGGTACCACTTCAAAGTGACGGCCCACCCTGGTCGCCAATAAAAGGGGGCTTGAAAAGCCCAACATGGTCAAAACGAAGCTCACGTTATGAATAGGGTCATGGCAGCACAGTTGCCATTGCCCTCCGGCTATTCCAGTCCACCTCTACCCGCTGCCTTATCTCATCACGGAACTCATTGAAGTGCTCGTTTACAATAGCCAATGTAGTGTCAATCCGTATCCTGTCAGACAGTTGATCGATGCTCTGCAGCATGACAAAGTAAAGGCATACATGGATGTGTCGATTAAGAGATCTTTACACAACGGGAAACCTTTTTAAATGCATACAGCGTGGGAAAAGTTGTGTTGAATACTTCCTCTGCAGGACAGGGTTGGTTGTGAACATATGCTCTATCTGAAGCCACAGCATCATCCACAAATATACATGGTTAAGCAATTAATATAATTCGTACCAGTTGTTCTCGTTGGTGATCCCTAGTACGAAGTCCGGATTCCACTCAGACAGCGGCGGGTTCCTTCCTAAGATGTCGAGATCTGGGAACATGGTTCTCAAGATCTTGTCCAGAACACTGGCCTGCAAAACGGCAGCAGATGAGACAAGAGAAGAGTTTTACTTCCCAAAAAAAATAAATGTTTGGGTTTAGTTGCATGTCCCATAAAGGATGAGACAAAAGAAAAGAAAAAAAAAAAGAATAAATGATCATTTGTATCCATAAAATATGAAAACACTGACATATGTACCCACACTAGATCGAAACTAAACTTGTACCCATGCAAGATGCCCTTCGTGTGACAAAAGTACCCTACGTGGCACTCCAACCCTCCAAAGATAGGGTACTTTTGTCACACGGAGGGCATCTTGCGTGGGTATAAGTTTAGTTTCGATTTAGTGTGGGTACATATGTCAGCGTTTTCATCTTTTATGGGTACAAATGGTCATTTATTCAAAAAAAAAAAACAACCAATATTTTTTTTATTTATCGTCCCTTTTTTTTTATCCTTTTTTGGATTATACGTGACCCGGACTAAATCCAACAGGCCCAACAGTTCAAAAACAAATTGGATTAAACAAAAACAAAAAAAAGCAACTTCCAAGCTGAGATGCAAACACAACGAAATGTCGTGCATCATGGGAAAGGAAAAGTAGAGATAACTGATGAGCGGATAATTTATACCCTTTTTAGCATTGTTTTTACATAGTTTTTAGTATGATTTAGCTATTTTTTATTATATTTTTATTAGTTTTTATTCAAAAATCACATTTCTGGACTTTACTATGAGTTTGTGTATTTTTCTGTGATTTTAGGTATTTTCTGGCAGAAATTGAGGGACCTGAGCAAAAATCTGATTCAGAGGCTGAAAAAGGACTGCAGATGTTGTTGGATTCTGACCCTCCTGCACTTGAAGTGTATTTTCTGGAGCTACAGAAGCCCAATTGGCGTGCTCTCAATTGCGTTAGAAAGTAGACATTCTGGCTTTCCAGCAATATATAATAGTCCATACTTTGCTCGAGATTTGATGGCCCAAACTGGCGTCCAAAGCCAGCTTAAAACATCTTGGCGTAAAACGCCCAAACTGGCACCAGAATTGGAGTTAAACACCCAAACTGGCACAAAAGCTGGCGTTTAACTCCAAGAACAGCCTATGCACGTGAAAGCTTCAATGCTCAGCCTAAGCACATACCAAGTGGGCCCCAGAAGTGGATTTTTGCACTATCTGCACTTAGTTACTCATTTTCTGTAAACCTAAGTTACTAGTTTAGTATAAATAGCACTTTTTAATATTGTATCTACATCTTTGGACGTTTAGTCCTTAGACCTTTGAGGCTGGCCTCACGGCCATGCCTAGACTATTTTCACTTATGTATTTTCTACGGTGGAACCCCATAGATTAAGGTGTGGAGCTCTGCTGTTCTTCATGAATTAATGCAAGTACTATTGTTTTTCTTTCAATTCACGCATACTTCTTCTCCAAGATATACTCTCGTACTTAATTCAGTTAAGTCACAATGAAGGGGTGACCCGTGACAATCACCCAATCTTTGATACTCGCTTAGCCAAGATCCGCGTGCCTGACAACCACAAAGCGGTTTACATGATGTTCAACGTAGTCATTGGACGACAGAAAGAGTATATTCTCTTGGATATCTAATACACAGACCGAGTCCGTGAGATTAGTATCTTCGTGGTATAGGCTAGAATCATTGGCAGCATTCCTGGGATCCGAAAAGTCTAAACCTTGTCTGTGGTATTCTGAGTAGGATCCGGGAAGGGATGAATGTGACGAGCTTCAAACCTGCGAATATTGGGCACAAGTGACAGTGTGCAAAAGGATCAATGGATTCTATTCCGACGCTAGCGGGAACCGACAGATGATTAGCCATGCGGTAGCTGTACGGCTGTACCTGGTATTTTTCATCCGAGACGAGAAATCTGACAGTTGATTAGCCATGTAGAAACCATAGAGGACCATTTTCACTGAGAGGATCTTACAGCTTGCCATGGAAGGGAGCACGCATGATTGGAAGGAGGCAGTAGGAAAGCAGAGGTTCAGAAGCAACAAAGCATCTCCAGACGCTTATCTGAAATTCCCACCAATGAATTACATAAGTAACTTTATCATATTTTATGTTTTATTTATCTTTCAATTATCAAAACTCATAACCAGTTGAATCCGCCTGACTGAGATTTACAAGATGACCATAGCTTGCTTCAAGCCGACAATCTCCGTGGGATTAACCCTTACTCACGTAAGGTTTATTACTTGGACGACCCAGTGCACTTGCTGGTTAGTTGTGCAGAGATGTGAAAAATGTGAATCACGATTTTCGTGCACCAAGTTTTTGGCGCCGTTACCGGGGATTGTTCGAGTTTGGACAACGAACATTTTATCTTGTTGCTTAGATTAGGTAATTTTATTTTATGTTTAAGCTTTTAATTTAATTTTTGAAAAAAAAATATGTTCTTCAGAATTTTTAAGAATGAATTCTAGAGTTTCATGAGATATGTGAAGCCTGCCTGGCTATTTAGCCATGTCTAATCTTTTGGACTAAGGCTTCCACTTCTCATTGACATGCTTGTATGTTTTATGCTAAAGCTTGGCTGGCTATTAGGCCATGTCTAATCTTTTGGACTGGAGCTTTAGACTAACATTGCATGATTCCTGGAATTCTTATTAAAAATTTTGTATCTCTTTATTTCTTTTTCCAAATTAATTTCAAAAAATACAAAAAAAATTAATAAAATCATAAAACCAAAAATATTTTGTGTTTCTTGTTTGAGTCTAGTGTCAAATTTTAAGTTTGGTGTCAATTGCATGCTCTTAAATTTTCGAAAATATATGCATTGTGTTCTCGTTTGATCTTCAAGTTGTTCTTGATGATTCTCTGTGTTTAATCTTGTGACTTTCTTGTTTTGTGTCTTTTCTTGTTGTTCATATGCATTTTCGAATTCATAGTGTTTAAACATTAAAAATTTCTAAGTTTGGTGTCTTGCATGTCTTTCTTCTCTTAAAAATTTTCAAAAATATGTTCTTGATGTTCATCATGATCTTCAAAGTGTTCTTGGTGTTCATCTTGATATTCAAAGTGTTCTTGCATGCATTATCTGTTTTGATCTTGGATTTTTATGTCTTGTGTAATTTAGTTGTTTTTCTCTCTCCTCATTAAAAGTTCAAAAATAAAAAAAATAATATCTTTCCCTTATTTTACTAATAAATTTCAAAATTTTGAGTTGATGTGGTCAAAATTTTTTTTTAAAAAAAATTTAGTTGTTTCTTATTAGTCAAGTCAAAATTTCAATTTAAAAATTCCATCTTTTCAAATCTTTTTCAAACATCAAATCTTTTTCATTTTTCTTCTTAATATTTTCGAAAATTTTAAAATTGATTTTCAAAATCTTTTTTTTATTTTTATTTCATATTTTCAAAAATAATGCTAACAATTAATGTTTTGATTCAAAATTTTCAAGTTGTTACTTGCCTATTAAGAAAGGATCAATCTTTAAATTCTAGAATCATATGTTTTAGTTTCTTGTTAGTCAAGTAATCAACTTTAATTTCAAAAATCAAATCTTTTTAATTTCCTTTTCAAATCTTTTTCAAAATAGATTTCAATCATATCTTTTTCAAAACTTAATTTCAAAATCTTTTTCTAACTTCTTATCTTTTCAAAATTGATTTTCAAATCTTTTTCAAATAACCACTTGACTTTTTGTTTATTTTACTATCTCTTATCTTTTTCAAAACCACCTAACTACTTTTCTCTCTCCAATTTTCGAAAATCACTAACCACTTTTTCAAAATTCTTTTTAATTAATTAATTTATTTAGTTTTCAAATTTTATTTTATTTCTTCTCTTAATTTTCGAATACTAACCAATAATTAAAATAAAAACAAAAATATTTTTCTTTTCTTATAATTAAAGTTCGAATACTCTCTCTCTCATCTCTTTCTATTTATTTATTTATTTACTAACACTTCTCTTCTTCTTATAATTCGAACCCTCTCCCTCTCTGTGTGTTCGAATTCTTCTTCTCCCTTCTTCATTCTATTTCTTCTATTCTTCTACTCACATAAAGGAATCTCTATACTGTGTCATAGAGGATTTCTATTCTTTTCTGTTCTCTTTTTTTTCATATGAGCAGGAGCAAGGATAAGAACATTCTTGTTGAAGCTGATTCTGAACCTGAAAGGACTCTGAAGAGGAAACTAAGAGAAGCTAAAGCACAAAACTCTGGAGAGGACCTAACAGAAATTTTTGAAAAAGAAGAAGACATGGCAGTCGAAAATAACAACAATGATGAAGATGCAAGGAAGATGCTTGGTGACTTTACTGCACCCACTTCTGACTTCTATGGAAGAAGCATCTCAATTCCTGCAGTTAGAGCAAACAACTTTGAGCTTAAGCCTCAATTAGTTTCTCTAATACAGCAGAATTGCAAGTTTCATGGACTTCCATTGGAAGATCCTCATCAGTTCTTAGCTGAATTCTTGCAAATCTGTAACATTGTTAAGACCAATGGGGTTAATCCTGAGGTCTACAGACTTATGCTTTTCTCCTTTGCTTTAAGAGATAGAGCTAGGACATGGTTAGACTCACAACCTAAAGAAAGCCTGAACTCTTGGAAAAAGTTGGTCAATGCTTTCTTGGCTAAATTCTTTCCACCTCAAAGTTGAGCAAGCTTAGAGTGGAAGTCCAAACCTTCAGACAGAAGGAAGGTGAATCCCTCTATGAAGCTTGGGAAAGATACAAGAAATTGATCAGAAGGTGTCCTTCTGACATGCTTTCAGAATGGAGCATCCTATGTATATTCTATGATGGTCTGTCTGAATTATCCAAGATGTCATTGGACCACTCTGCTGGTGGATCTCTTCATCTGAAGAAGACGCCTGCAGAAGCCCAGGAACTCATTGAAATGGTTGCAAATAACCAGTTCATGTATACTTTTGAAAGAAATCCTGTGAATAATGGGGTGACTCAGAAGAAAGGAGTTCTTGAGATTGATACTCTGAATGCAATATTGGCTCAGAATAAAATATTGACTCAGCAAGTCAATCTGATTTCTCAGATTTTGATTGGAATGCAAGCTGCATCCGTCAGTACTAAGGAAGCTTCCTCTGAAGAAGAAGCTTATGACCCTGAGAATCCTGCAATGGAAGAGGTGAATTACATGGGAGAATCCTATAGAAACACCTATAATCCTTCATGGAGGAATCATCCTAATTTCTTATGAAAAGATCAATAGAAGCCTAATCAAGGCTTCAATAATAATAATGGTGGAAGAAATAGGTTTGGCAATAGCAAGCCTTTTCCATCATCTTCTGAGCAACAGACAAAGAATTCTAAGCAGAGCCTCTCTGACTTAGTAACCATAATCTCTGATCTAAATAAGACCACTCATAGTTTCATGATTGAAACAAGGTCATCCATTAGAAATTTGGAGGCACAAGTGGGTCAACTAAGTAAAAGAGTTACTGAAATCCCTCCTAGTACTCTCCCAAGCAATACAAAAGAGAATCCAAAAAGAGAGTGCAAGGCCATCAATATGTCCAACATGGCCGAACCTGCAGAGGAGGGAAAGGCAGTGAATTCCAGTGAGGAAGACCTCAATGGACGTCCACTGGCCACTAAGGAGTTCCCTATTGAGGAACCAAAAGAATTTGAGGCTCATATAGAGACCATAGAGATTCCACTGAACTTATTGTTGCCATTCATGAGCTCTGATGAGTATTCTTCCTCTAAAGAGGATGAAGATATTATTGAAGAGCAAGTTGCTCAGTATCAAGGAGTAATCATGAAGCTGAATTCCAAGTTATTTGGTAATAAGACTTGGGAGGATGAACCTCCATTTCTCATCAATGAACTAAATACCTTGGTTCAACAAAAGTTACCTCAGAAGAAACCGGATCCCGAAAAGTTCTTAATACCTTGCATCATAGGCACCATGATCTTTAAGAAGGCTCTGTGTGACCTTGGTTCAAGTATAAACCTCATGCCACTCTCTGTAATGGAGAAACTAGGGATCTTTGAGGTACAAGCTGCAAGAATCTCACTAGAGATGGCAGACAATTCAAGGAAATAGGCTATGGACTTGTAGATGATGTCTTAGTGAAGGTTGAAGGCTTTTACATCCTGCTGATTTTATAATCCTAGACACTAGGAAGGATGAGGATGAATCCATCATCATTGGAAGACCCTTCCTAGCCACAGCAAGAGCTGTGATTGATGAAGACAGAGGAGAGTTAGTCCTTCAATTGAATGAGGACTACCTTGTGTTTCAGGCTCAAGGATCTTCTTCTGTAACGATGGAGAGGAAGCATGAAAAGCTTCTTTCAATACAGAGTCAAACAGAGCCCCCACACTCAACTTCTAAGTTTGGTGTTGGAAGGCCAACATCAAGCTCTGAGTTTCTGTGAAGCTCTTTAAGAGCTCACTGTCAAGCTATTGACATTAAAGAAGCGCTTGTTGGGAGGCAACCCAATGTTATTTAATTATATTTATTTATTTTCCATTGTTATTTTATGTTTTGTTTAGGTTGATGATCATGTGAAGTCATAAAAACAACTACAGAATTAAAGCAGAATGAAAAATAGCATAAAAAACAGAACACCCTGGAGAACAGGCTTACTGGCATTTAAACGCCAGTAAGGATAGCAGAATGGGCATTTAACGCCCAGCCTGGTAGTATTCTGGGTGTTAAACACTAGAACGGGTAGCACTCTGGGCGTTTAATGCCAGAAAAGGGTGTCTGGCATCTGGCTGGCGTTAAACGCTAGAAATGGGCAGCAGACTGGCGTTAAACACCAAGAAAGGTAGCAGAGCTAGCGTTTAACGCCAGAAATGGCACACAAGGGGCGTTTGAACGCCAGAATGGTGCAGGGAGCAAAATTCCTTGACACCTCAGGATATGTGACCCCACAGGATCCCCACCTATCCCACCTCTTCTTCTCTCCTCTTCACACCTTTTCATAACACTCTTCCCTAAATACCCTTGACCAATCCCATCAATAACTCTTCCCCAAATATCCTTCACCTATCAAATCCTACCCTCTTCCCCATATCTTCTTCACCACTCACATCCATCCATCATAAACCCCACCTATCTCACCATTCAAATTCAAACCATTTCCCTCCCAATCCCACCCCTTCATGACCAAATTCCCTCTCTCTCCTACCCTATAAATATCCCTCCTCACTACCTTCACTTTCACACATCGCAAACACTTCTTTCCCCCTTGGCTGAAACCAACAATACCCTCTATCTCCTCTATTTCTTCTTCTTCTACTCCTTTCTTTCTTCTTTTGCTCGAGGACGAGCAAACCTTTTAAGTTTGGTGTGAAAAAGCCCTGCTTTTTTGTTTTTCCATAACCATTAATGACACTTAAGACCGGAAAAACCTCTAGAAAGAGGAAAGGAAAGGCAATTGCTTCCATCTCCGAGTCATGGGAGATGAAGAGATTCATCTCAAAAGCCCATCACTAGAAAAGGATGGAGCAAGCAAGAGAGCCCACTCATGGACCTCAACAAGAGCATGAGGAAATTCCTCATCAAGAAATCCCTGAGATACCTCAAGGGATGCACTTTCCTCCACAAAACTATTGGGAGCAAATCAACACCTCCTTAGGAGTATTGAGTTCCAACATGGGGCAACTAAGGTTGGGGCACCAAGAGCACTCCATTATCCTCAATAAAATCAGAGAGGACCAAAAGGCCATAAGAGAGGAGCAACAAAGGCAAGGAAGAGACATAGAGGAGCTCAAGCACTCCATAAGATCTTCAAGAGGAAGAACTAGCCGCCATCACTAAGGTGGACCCGTTCTTTAATTTCCTTGTTCTTATTTTTCTGTTTTTTCGAATTATATGCTTTATGTTTTGTCTATATTTGTGTCTTTATTACATGATCATTAGTGTCTAGTGTCTATGTCATAAAGCTATGAATGTCCTATGAATCCATCACCTTTCTTAAAATGAAAAATGTTTTTTAATTGCAAAAGAACAAGAGGTACATGGATTTCGAATTTTATCTTGAAATTAGCTTAATTATTTTGATGTGGTGGCAATACTTTTTATTTTTTGAATGAATGCTTGAACAGTGCATATTTTTGAATTTGTTGTTTATGAATGTTAAAATTGTTGGGTCTTAAAAGAATAATAAAAAAAGAGAAATGTTATTGATAATCTAAAAAATCATAAACTTGATTCTTGAAGCAAGAAAAAGCAGTGAACACAAAAGCTTGCAGAAAAAAAAGGGGGCAAAAAAAAAAAGAGAAAAAGAAAGAAAAAGAAAAAGCAAGCAGAAAAAGCCAATAACCCTTTAAACCAAAAGGCAAGGGTAAAAAGGATCCAAGGCTTTGAGCATTAATGGATAGGAGGGCCCAAAGGAATAAAATCCTGGCCTAAGCGGCTAAACCAAGCTGTCCCTAACCATGTGCTTGTGGCATGAAGGTGTCAAGTGAAAAGCTTGAGACTGAGCGATTAAAGTCATGGTCCAAAGAAAAAAGAGTGTGCTTAAGAGCTCTGGACACCTCTAACTGGGGACTCTAGCAAAGCTGAGTCACAATCTGAAAAGGTTCACACAGTTATGTGTCTGTGGCATTTATATATCCGGTGGTAATACTGGAAAACAAAATGCTTAAGGTCACAGCCAAGACTCATAAAGAAGCTGTGTTCAAGAATCAACATACTGAACTAAGAGAATCAATAACACTATCTGAATTCTGAGTTCCTATGGATGCCAATCATTCTGAACTTCAAAGGATAAAGTGAGATGCCAAAACTGTTCAAAAGCAAAAAGGCTACAAGTCCCGCTCATCTAATTGAAGCTAATCTTCATTGATATTTTTGAGATTTATTGTATTTTCTCTTCTTTTTATCCTATTTTCTTTCTAGTTGCTTGGAGACAAGCAACAATTAAAGTTTGGTGTTGTGATGAGCGGATAATTTATACCCTTTTTGGCATTGTTTTTACATAGTTTTTAGTATGATTTAGCTATTTTTTATTATATTTTTATTGAGGTAATGACCAAATCAGTACCCGAAAGATTAAAACGCTGACATTGCGGTACCTGACTATTGTAAACGACAAAATGGTACATGGTTGATTTTAAAATCAGACAATCGTATCCATAATCTGGCTGGACCTAAGCTCCGGTAAGGACAATGCTTACGTGGTCACCGGATTATGCTGACAAATCATGTTTTAATTGAGTTGTCATTTCTAATTAATTAATTTGCTAGCCTAGGTGGAAATTAGGTTAATTGGAATTCAATTTGCCCCCAAATCATTAGTCTTTGCCCTAATCCCAAATCAACAAAGCTTGTTATTGCTGGGTGACTTACTGTGACTTAGTGTTTCACTAAGAGTAAAACTGAAAGGTCACGTAAAGAGGGAGAGACGTTGCCCTGATTACTTGGCGCGAAGAAGAACGAAAAGGATTTGAGAGACATTGTCGGAAAGAAGCTGCAAATGACGGGAATGCGGAGAAAGACACTGAAGGAGCATCAACTCCGGAGAAACCTGCTAAGAAGGTTAGAAAGAGACATCCAAGACCAGCCCCTAGTGGTTTACCCCGAGAAAGAAGAGCTGCCGAGAATGAGGGTGTAAATGAGAGTAACCATGGAGAAGCTGAAGCTGGGAATGAACCCACAGAGGAGACCAATGCTGATGATGTTGCTGGTGTCAATGGGGGTTCTGAATTTCGAGAACCTTTCGTGGATGAGGAAAGGGCAGAGGAACCTGTTACAGAAAACCCAACAGGTAAATTAGTTTTTTTTTTTAAGTTAGAGTATATGTGAATATAAATTGCTTCAGTTCTCATGTATCTCAACTGACTTTGCAGCAGATAATGTAACACAAACTAGTGGGAGGGACAATACAAGGAGAAATCATCCAAGGCCTCAACCGTCTGGGCAAAGAATTGTACTTGGAAAGGAGGATAAAGCACCAAGGGTAGAGGTGCCTAACCCGAATAGAGAAGATGGTGATAGTGAACCTGAGATGTACCAATATGAATCCGAAGAACTCTGTAGCCCCCCTGCAACTGATGACGAAGAGGAACCTGCATTTCCTCAACATAATCCCAACACGCCATATGGAAAAATAACTCTGGAGTTGAATATGGAGTTTGACACCATGGAGCAGTTCAAAGCAGCAGTGCAGAAGTATAACATACAAATTGGGAGACAGGTGTTCTACCTTAGGAATGAGAAGAAGAGGTGTAGGGTGATCTGCTATGATCCAGACTGCCCTTGGTTGTGCTACTGTGCCAGGACCAACTACCCAGCATCCTTTCAGATAAAGACATTTGTGGACGAGCATACGTGCCCCAGGAGTAACAAGAGTAAATCTGTTTCATGTGCTTGGGTTGCTGAGGAATTGATCCCAAAGCTGAGGATCCATCCCAACATGCTGCAGAGAGAGGCACAGGAATGGTTTAAAGTGGAGTATGACATCTCAGTCAATGAGAGGATGATGTTTAGGGCTATGGTCAAAGCCAAGGAAGTTATCGAGGGAACAGAGAAAGATCAATACCTAAGGCTCAGAGACTACCTTAACAAAATCATGAAGGCTAATCCTGGTTCAAGAGCCAACATGGGGACTACTCCACAGCCAGAGGGGTTGCCTAAGTTTAGAAACTTATACATCTGTTTGGCTGCTTGCAAAAATGGCTTTAGAGCAGGGTGTAGGCCATTTATTGTTTTGGATGGGACGTTTCTGAAAGGGTACTTTGGAGGGCAATTACTAACAGCAGTTGGTCAGGACGTGAACAATCAGCTGTTTCCAATAGCGTATCGGGTTGTTGATGCAGAAACTAGGGAAAATTGGAGATTCTTTCTGGAGGAGTTGCACACAGACATTAGGGACTTCAACGAGAATGGCTGGGTTTTTATGTCAGACCAGCAAAAGGTGATGTGGACTATCTTAATGTTTTTTGAGTTCCTGTAAGTATATATAAATTAGTTTTCAAAAGTCCTCTAATTCATTGTGGTTACCATTCAATGCAGGGTTTAATCCCAGCATTACAGGACGTCATGCCAGGGGTGAAGCATAGATTCTGTTGTATGCATATGTGGAGAAATCTGAACAAGAGATGGAAGGATAAGGAACTTAAGGCAACATTTTGGCAATGTGCAAAGGCAACTACTGATCAGGAATTTAATGATGCAATGGGAGCTGTGAAACGGATCAACAAACAGGCCTGGGAGTATTTGTCAAAATTTGAACAAGAACAGTGGTCGAGATCAAGGTTTTCAGACTGGCCAAAGGTAGACAGTTTGACAAGCAACAACTGTGAGTCATTTAAGTCAACAGTTGTGGGACTTCGGGGGAAGAGCATCTTGACAATGCTTGAGGAGCTTAGGTTCTACATCATGAAGACAATGGCAACTCACAAAGACTCACTGATGGCTTATACTGGACGAATAGCCCCTATACAAGTCAGTAGGTTAGAGAAAGAAAAAAGACAAGCCAATTACTGGGAAGCACAATGGTGTGGTGATGATGAGCACAATCAGTTTGAAGTAACAAAATGGCAGCATAGAGTCAGAGTCAATACACGAGAGAGGACATGCTCATGCAGGAAATGGCAGCTCACTGGACTACCATGCTGTCATGGGATTGCGGCAATCCAAAGAAAGAATGAGAAACCTGAAGACTATGTCCATCACAAACTCACTATCAAGGCTTATAATAGGACTTATATATTTCACATTAATAGCATACCGAGTCAGGAGTACTGGGAGCATCACGAAGGGTTGCCATGTCTGCCCCCTCCATACAAGAGGCCTATTGGCAGACCTACAAAGAAGAGAAGAAAGGATAGCACTGAGCAAAATGCTGGCAGCCAATACAAGGCCAAGAGAATATATGGACAGATAACATGCCAAACCTGCAAAAAAGTGAGCAACATAAAAACCATTACTTATATGTATTTACTTTACCTTTTATGTCCTATCTGCAACCTTATTAATGCTGCTTTTCCTTACTCATGTGTTTTTTGCAAGGCTGGACATAATAGCAGAACTTGTTCTGACAAAGGAAGTGGAACAGCAGCTGAAGAACCAGATCTTGATGAGGATGAAGCTAGGGAGTAAGAAGCTAATTGGGAGGAGATCATGGAGGCTGCACACGCTGCACATGTTGCAGATGAGGAAGAGCTCACTCAAAACCATCCACAAACTCAGCCTGATCAGGTAAATGTTAATGATTTTTTTTACCTTGTTGTACTAAACTGTTGGATCAGTCTCCATAGAAGATTTGATTTCATGAATGCACAAACTGATGCAGAATAACATCAATGATGGCAACACTACAACAACTGCTTCAGCCCCTACTGTAGCCACCATACCAGCAGCAACCAACCCATGTACTCCACCAGCTAGTTTAGAACCATCACCAGCACCAAAGAGGAGAGGCAGACCATCTTTTGTTAGGGGCAATACAGTTCCACCAAGAGGAAGAGGCAGCACCACTCGAAGAGGAATGGCAGCCACTACAACAACTCCAACTCCAGCACAAAATGCAGCAGCTGCACCACCACCCCCTGCTCAACCTAGTCTTGTCAGCCCTGATGTTGGGTCTAGATCCCAAATTCCTGCATCTCCATCCAATGTTGGGCCTCAGCCTCAAGGTCCATTACTTAGGCCCAGTCTTCAGGCCCAACCTACAGCACCATTTAGGCCCCCAAGTGTGACTAGGGAGACCATGGCAGCAACAAGCCCAGCAACCCAGAGTAGGTTCACAGGCTTCATGCCCACCCCATCCTTGAAGAAGAAAAAGCCATCCAGACCACCACCATCAAAGACATCAACAAATGACAAGAAATGAGCTTAGATTCTTGGGTTTTTTAGTTTGTTGTTATTTACATTTTGGACATGATTTACTTAAAATGCACCCAACTGCCATTATGGCATGTAAGTGCTAACCTAGTGTTTCTGTGTTTTGTTACTCTCATCTTGGGTCTGTAGCAGTTAATATGAACATGTGTCATTTTGGTTGTCTTATTTAGGGCCTGAACTTTGTTACTCTAAATAGTTAATGGTTATAACTTGATGTTATTTTGCTGTTTTATTCAGTTTATGTTTACAAAACTAATTGACATGGCTTACATAGACTCCATGTATCTTGGTCAAAACACAACAACAACAACTCAATCAAAGCACAACAAGAACACAACATACATTAATTTATCTCAATTACATTGAGGACAAGATTACAAATTTCCAATCTCTCACTGTTATACTATTAAAATCTACAATGTCTACCTACTTAGCCACCCTAAACATAATCAAAGCCACATTTAACCCAATCAAAATACACATAAAAATTAGACACAACTCAACCCTCTTCAGATTCTCCTTCATGTCATTCACCACAGATAGTACCATCATCATCCTTTGAACTTCATGGCCATCCCCACAGTCAACATTGATTCTGCCTTTCTTTTTGGGTTCTGATTTGCCCAGCATATTACTGTTCTCTGAAGAAACTTCTCCTTCCACACATTCCGCTTGTATTTCATCCAACCATTGGAAATACCCGCAACGCATTTCTGTGTTCTGGCACAACACGAAGAGTTCAAACATCAGAGAATAATCCAAATCTAAAAATGAATAAGAACAGACGATAAACCAAGAAGGGATACATATTCATCACAATTCCAATCTTACCTTCCACAGAGGGCAGTGTAGAAACTATCTATCAGGGTTGCTACTTGTCTTCGACTTCAACAGAACCACTGGAAGGGGACAAAAGCAACAGCCATCGTAACTTTTACTCACAATGCCCGAAGCACCATCCACGTCGCAGGCTTGCATCGAGGGCTGCCTTTTCAGCGTTGCAGATTTTCCACAAGCCCTTGCAGAATGCATCTTCCAATCTTGGATCCCCTACTGCGAATGAACGATCAGAGAGCTTTGTTGATTTGGGATTAGGGCAAAGACTAATGATTTGGGGGAAAATTGAATTCCAATTAACCTAATTTCCACCTAGGCTAGCAAATTAATTAATTAGAAATGACAACTCAATTAAAACATGATTTGTCAGCATAATCCGGTGACCACGTAAGCATTGTCCTAACCGGAGCTTAGGTCTGGCCAGGTTATGGATACGTTTGTCTGATTTTAAAATCAACCAGGTACCATTTTGTCGTTTACAATAGTCAGGTACCGCAATGTCAGCGTTTTAATCTTTCGGGTACTGATTTGGTCATTACCTCTATTTTTATTATTTTTTATTCAAAAATCACATTTCTGGACTTTACTATGAGTTTGTGTATTTTTCTGTGATTTCAGGTATTTTCTGGCAGAAATTGAGGGACCTGAGCAAAAATCTGATTCAGAGGCTGAAAAAGGACTGCAGATGCTGTTGGATTCTGACCCTCCTGCACTCAAAGTGGATTTTCTAGAGCTACAGAAGCCAAATTGGCACGCTCTCAATTGCGTTAGAAAGTAGACATCCTGAGCTTTCCAGCAATATATAATAGTCCATACTTTGCTCGAGATTTGATGGCCCAAACTGGCGTCCAAAGCCAGCCTAAAACATCTTGGCGTAAAACGCCCAAACTGGCACCAGAATTGGAGTTAAACGCCCAAACTGGCACCAAAGCTGGTGTTTAACTCCAGGAATACCCTATGCACGTAAAAGCTTCAATTCTCAGCCCAGGAACACACCAAGTGGGCCCCGGAAGTGGATTTCTGCACTATCTGCACTTAGTTACTCATTTTTTGTAAACCTAAGTTACTAGTTTAGTATAAATAGCACTTTTTACTATTGTATCTACATCTCTGGACGTTTAGTCCTTAGACCTTTGAGGCTGGCCTCACGGCCATGCCTAGACTATTTTCACTTATGTATTTTCTACGATGGAGTTTCTACACCCCATAGATTAAAGTGTGGATCTCTGTTGTTCTTCATGAATTAATGCAAGTACTATTGTTTTTCTTTCAATTCACGCCTACTTCTTCTCCAAGATATTCTCTCGTACTTAATTCAGTTAAGTCAGAATGAAGGGGTGACCCGTGACAATCACCCAATCTTCGTTACTCGCTTAGCCAAGATCCGCGTGCCTGACAGCCACAAAGCAGTCTACATGATGTTCAACGTAGTCATTGGACGACAGCCAGAGTATATTCTCTTGGATATCTAATACACGGACCGAGTCCGTGAGATTAGTATCTTCGCGGTATAGGCTAGAATCATTGGCAGCATTCCTGGGATCCAGAAAGTCTAAACCTTGTCTGTGGTATTCCGAGTAGGATCCGGGAAGGGATGACTATGATGAGCTTCAAACCTGTGAATGTTGGGCACAAGTGACAGTGTGCAAAAGGATCAATGGATTCTATTCCGATGCTAGCGGGAACCAACAGATAATTAGCCATGCGGTAGCTGTACCTGGTATTTTTCATCCGAGACGTGAAATCCGACAGTTGATTAGCCGTGCAGAAACCGTAGAGGACCATTTTCACTTAGAGGATCTTACAGCTTGCCATGGAAGGGAGCACGCATGATTGGAAGGAGGCAGTAGGAAAGCAGAGGTTCAGAAGCAACAAAGCATCTCCAGACGCTTATCTGAAATTCCCACCAATGAATTACATAAGTAACTTTATCTTATTTTATGTTTTATTTATCTTTTAATTATCAAAACTCATAACCAGTTGAATCTGCCTGGCTGAGATTTACAAGATGACCATAGCTTGCTTCAAGCCGACAATCTCCGTGGGATCGACCCTTACTCACGTAAGGTTTATTACTTGGACGACCCAGTGCACTTGCTGGTTAGTTGTGTGGAGATGTGAAACGTGTGAATCATGATTTTAGTGCACCAATTACGTACCACCGAATTAACTGTAGACCTTCTTCCCGGGATAGTCTCCTGTGCTGGAAAGCTGTCGAATATCCAAATCCGGCGACTGGAGACATCCACGGCCATCAGGTAGTAGTGAGACTCCTTCGTGCCCTCGAAGACATCCTTCATCTAGACGTAGATCTATCACGGAGTTATGCGTTAGCATTTCTGGTTAGGTATGAGCGACAATAGGAATAATAAAGACCATACTAGTTTTTTGGTTTTCCTCAATCTTATGTCATTTTTCTTTGTATTTTTTGGTTTTCCGTGTGGTTTGCGCCGCGACAATGCTTACATATCTCAGGGCGTTGGGATGTGGTAGCCATGTCCCACGAAAGTAGTCCATCAAGTGATCATCGTCGATGTCCGTGGCCAGAGCAAATTCCTGTCATGTGTGACATGGTCTGATCATATAGCGGTCATAACTGTAGCGCAAAAATGAATCGGCATCGGGAAGCACGTAGTATGGAAACGTTATCGAAAAAATCAGCGGAAGGGACCAGACCGAACACCATTACAGCTGCGACTGTGTCCATGAGGTCTTGAGCGCAAGCAGCTCCAGGATGTAGGCTGACGGTTCATTCCCAGGCAGGAGCGACGAAAACGCCTCTCGGTCCAGTTAGCGATCATCGTGGCGAAACAGTTTCTCGTCAGGGTTCATGCAATCGCCGAAGATGTAGGCTATCATCTGGGCCGCCTCCAAGGGAAAACCCATCTGCCGGGTTATCTTGACGCCGGCATGTATGAACTGCGAAAGAACCAAATAAAGTTAAGTCGTGTTCGGAACACCATTTTACTTTGAGTACGACCTAAGCGATACATTAATTCGGACGATATAAGCCTTACCGGCGGAAAGGTCACTGCCCCAGACGATGGAATGTGTTGGCTGTTCTACTGTCTTGAAATCCCGAGCCGCTTCCTATGATGTTTGCACCGCTTCGGACATTCGAGCCCATCGTGTCCTGTCATGTCGGGGCACACAAAAAATGGGTGAAATAAATAAATCACGCAAATGCACAAGTGGTTGTTCAGGTAATACGGCAAGCCGCTTACAGGGTTGTGCAGTTTGACTTACAGGCGCTGTGTGGCCCAACGTGTTGGGGGTGGAATAGGGCGTGTTATACTGCAGGGCATGTGCGGTCCATGCGAGGTTGGTCTAGTGCGACACCCCTGGCACCATCCAATGATCATCATGGAGCATCGACCCGAACATGATGGTGCTCTCCGCCCAGTGTCCCGTCATGCTAGAGCTGATGTTTGCTCCACCCAAGCTTCCGGGTCTTGCCATGCGTCCCTTGCGGGGTCCCGCTATTAGGTCGACGATGTCGATGTCTGCCGCCGGGCTACGTTCTCCCCTCCTTTGAGCGCTGCTTTCCGGCATGGCTGCGGTGACATGGGACCCGGCACCGACGGTCCTTGTCCCATGTTCCCCTCCCGTCCTGACGTACTTGTTAAGGCATTCGTCAACCTGGCCGAGTGCTTTCTTAAGGTCATCAGTGAATACGTCCACCTGAGAATGCTCTTTCTGGAGAATCTGGGAAAGCAAATTGGTGTGCGAAATCGTGATCTTTACTTCCTTGGTAACGGCGCTAAAAACTTCATACGCACGTTCATATTCTTAATTTTGTTTCACAACTTCGTACAACTAACCAGCAAGTGCACTGGGTCGTCCAAGTAATACCTTACGTGAGTAAGGGTCGAATCCCACGGAGATTGTTGGTATGAAGCAAGCTATGGTCATCTTGTAAATCTCAGTCAGGCGGATTAAATTGTTTTAAGAAATTATAGTGGATGAAAATAAATAACATATAAAATAGGATAGTGTTACTTATGTAATTCATTGGTGAGAATTTTAGATAAGCGTATAGAGATGCTTTCGTTCCTCTGAACCTCTGCTTTCCTGCTGTCTTCATCTAATCAATCCTACTCCTTTCCATGGCAAGCTGTATATTAGGGATCACCGTTGTCAGTGGCTACATCCCGTCCTCTCTGTGAAAATGGTCCGATGCACTGTCACTACATGGCTAATCATCTGGAGGTTCTATATCATACTGGAATAGGATTCACCATCCTTTTGCGTCTGTCACTACGCCCAGCACTCGCGAGTTTGAAGCTCGTCACAGACATCCCTTCCCGAATCCTACTCGGAATACCACAGACAAGGTTTAGACTTTCCGGATCTCAAGAATGGCCATCCATGGGTTCTAACTTATACCACGAAGATTCTGATTAAGAAATCCAAGAGATACTCATTCAATCGAAGGTAGAACGAAAGTGGTTGTCAGGCACACGTTCATAGGGAATGATGATGAGTGTCACAATCATCACATTCATGTTGAAGTGCGAATGAATATCTTAGAAGCGGAATAAGTTGAATTGAATAGAAAAACAGTAGTACTTTGTATTAATTCGTGAGGAACAGCAGAGCTCCACACCTTAATCTATGGTGTGTAGAAACTCTACCGTTGAAAATACATAAGTGATGAGGTTCAGGCATGGCCGAATGGCTAGCCCCCAAACATGATCTAAAGATGAAACTAAAGATGTTCCAAAAGATAATCCAAAGATATGTAAATACAATAGTAAAAAGTCCTATTTATACTAAACTAGTTACTAGGGTTTACAGAATGAGTAATTGATGCAGAAATCCACTTCCGGGGCCCACTTGGTGTGTGCTTGGGCTGAGCTTGAAGTTTACACGTGGAGAGGTCATTCTTGGAGTTGAACACCAGTTTGTAACGTGTTTCTGGCGTTGAACTCCACTTTGCAACTTGTTTCTGGCGCTGAATGCCAGACTGCAACATAGAACTGGCGTTCAATGCCAGTTTTTGTCATCTAAACTCGAGCAATATACTATTATATATTTCTGGAAAGCCCTGGATGTCTACTTTCTAACGCAATTGGAAGCGCGTCATTTGGAGTTCTGTAGCTCCAGAAAATCCACTTTGAGTGCAGGAAGGTCAGAATCCAACAGCATCTGCAGTCCTTCTTCAACCTCTGAATCTGATTTTTGCTCAGGTCCCTCAATTTTAGCCAGAAAATACCTGAAATCATAGAAAAACACACAAACTCATATTAAAGTCCAGAAATGTGATTTTTAATTAAAAACCAATAAAAATATACTAAAAACTAACTAAATCATACTGAAAACTATGTAAAAACAATGCCAAAAAGCGTATAAATTATCCACTCATCACAACACGAAACTTAAATTGTTGCTTGTCTCTAAGAAACTGAAAATCAAATAGGATATAAAGAAGAGAATATACTATAAATTCCAAAATATCAATGAAACTTAGCCCCAATCAAATGAGCGGGACTTGTAGCTTTTTGCCTCTTGAATAGTTTTTCCATCTCACTTTATCCATTGAAGTTTAGAATGATTGGCATCTATAGGAACTCAGAGTTCAGATAGTGTTATTGATTCTCCTAGTTCAGTATATTGATTCTTGAACACAACTACTTTATGAGTCTTGGCCGTGGCCCTAAGCACTTTGTTTTCCAGTATTACCACTGGATACATAAATGCCACAGACACATAACTGGGTGAACCTTTTCAGATTGTGACTCAGCTTTGCTAAAGTCCCCAATTAGAGGTGTCCAGGGTTCTTAAGCACACTCTTCTTTCGCTTTGGACCTTGACTTTAACCGCTCAGTCTCAAGTTTTCACTTGACACCTTCACGCCACAAGCACATGGTTAGGGACAGCTTGGTTTAGCCGCTTAGGCCAGGATTTTGTTCCTTTAGGCCCTCCTATCCACTAATGCTCAAAGCCTTGGATCCTTTTTATTACCCTTTCCTTTTGGTTTTAAGGGCTACTGGCTTTTTTTGCTTGCTTTTTCTTTTTTTTCTTTTTTTCTCTTTTTTTTTCTCGCAAGCTTTTGTATATTCACTGCTTTTTCTTGCTTCAAGAATCAATTTTATGATTTTTCAGATTATCAAATAATATTTCTTCTTTTCATCATTCTTTCAAGAGCCAACATATTTAACATTCATAAACATCAACTTCAAAAGACATATGCACTGTTCAAGCATTCATTCAGAAAACAAAAAGTATTGTCACCACATCAAAATAATTAAACTAGTTTCAGGGATGAATTTGAAACCATGTACTTCTTGTTCTTTTGTAATTAAAACATTTTTCATTCAAGAGAGGTGATGGATTCATATTCTCTACTTTAAGGCATAGACACTTGAATACTAATGATCATGTAATAAGACACAAATATAGATAAACATTTAACATAAAAACGAAAAACAGAAAATTTAAGAACAAGGAATGAGTCCACCTTAGTGATGGTGGCATTTTCTTCTTGAGGAACCAATGATGTCCTTGAGCTCTTCTATGTCTCTTCCTTGTCTTTGTTGCTCCTCCCTCATTGCTCTTTGATCTTCTCTAATTTCATGGAGGATGATGGAGTGCTCTTGATGTTCCACCCTTAGTTGTCCCATGTTGGAACTTAATTCTCCTAGGAAGGTGTTGATTTGCTCCCAAAAATTCTGTGGAGGAAAGTGCATCCCTTGAGGCATCTCAGGGATTTCTTGGTGATGAGCTTCTTCATGCGTTGACGTTGGGATTTTTGCCAGTAAAGAATGTCATAAAAACTGTCGCGTTGTAGATATAGTCTCTAAACCGACAGAAATCCCTTTGTACAAATGTTTTGGTTGTCACAAGTAACAAACCCCTTTTAAAATTGATAACCGAGTATTTAACCTCGGGTCGTCTTCTCAAGGAATTGCAGGGAGGTATGTTCTTATTATTGGTTATGGAGATTGTAAATTTGGGGGTTTGAGAAATTTGGAGTTGGGCAATGTGCACAGGTATATTTAAATGACAAGTAAAATAAATTAACAATAATAAAATCTCTTGGCAAGGTATGGAGAACTGGAGGTCCTATCCTAGTTATCCTTATCAATTGTGATGAGAATTGGATTCTTCCCCCACCTTATTAACCTCTAACTATGAAGGTAAGTTAAGTGGATGAATTAATTCTTGAAGAATTCCAATTCTCAATCAACAATGAGTTTGATAACTCAAGAGTTACCAATTATTTAATCAAAGCCAAAAGGAAGAAAATATGTAAGTTAAATTGAGAGTACTTATAAATAAAGCAAAGCAGAATTAAATCTGAAATTACCTCGAATTGCATTAATAATAGAAGATGAATCTAAACATAAAGAGTTCATAAATTAAATTGGAAAAATAAATAAAAATAAAGAACCTGGGATTGAGAGTCACTCCTAAAACTAAGAGAAATCCTAAATCCTAATCCTAAGAGAGAGGAGAGAACCTCTCTCTCTAAAAACTACATCTACTCCTAAAATTGTAAATATGAGAGGCTCCTATGAATGGATGCATTCCCCCACTTTATAGCCTCTAATCTGTGTTTTCTGGGCCGCAAACTGGGTCAAAAACAGTCCAGAATTCGCTGGTTTCGAATTTTGCCACGCTGGATTTCTGTCACTGTGACGCGGCCGCTTGGATCACGCAATCGCGTTGCCTAGCATCAGGGGAACTATACCATATTATATATCAAATTGAAGCCCTAGACGTTAGCTTTCCAATGCAACTGAAACCGCGTCGTTTGGACCTCTGTAGCAAAAGTTATAGCCGTTTGAGTGCAGAGAGGTCAGGCTGGACAGCTTAGCAATTTCTCCAACTTCTTGCATTCCTTCCACTTTTGCATGCTTTCTTCCCATCCTCCAAGCCATTCCTGCCTTATAATGTTTCTACCTACTTAGTTAAAAGTAAACAAATATTTCAAGAGGAAATATGAACTGGATTTCACTAATTCAAATCATGAAAATGAAGTACAAATAGACTTGCAAGAAGAAAATAGCTCATGAAAGCAGGGAACAAGGAATTGAGCATCGAACCCTCACTGGTAGTGTATACACTCTAATCACTCAAGTGTTTTAGGTTCGATTCTCTCAATTCTCTACTAACCTTGCTTTCTAAGGCTTGCTCTTCATCTAACAATCAACATAAATTTAATGCACAGATATACATATCAAGAGGTCTTTTAAGGGTTGTAATGGGGTTAGGGTCAATGTAGGATTGTATTTGGCCAAGTGGACTAAAATCTGAATCCTTAATTAACTTAAACTTTCCACCTAACTTTAGACAATCCATGTAATCATAACACCACATCTAACTGTCCATTAACCATGTTTTCCACATATTCATGCATTCTAATTTCAAGTACAGTACATATGCATTGCTTTCACTATTTACTTTGGGGCATTTTGTCCCCTTTCACTTATTTTGCTCTTTTTTTTTTCATTTTCAATTTTTTTTATATTATTTTTTTTCAATGCATATGATTAATTTATTGAATGCATGAATCATGTTCTAAACATTTCTTTCACAGTTTCATAAAGATATATAATACCCAATTCTTAAACCAATTGTTTCCAAATACGCTTCCCCACACTTAATTTATGAGCACTCTCACTAGTCTAAGCTAACTAAGGATTCAAATTAAGGACATTATTGTTTTCCGCTTAGAGTTAATGATGTGCTAAAGTAAGGAACAAAGGGGTATAATAGGCTTAAATTGGTTTGCAAAGGATAATGAAAGGTAAGGCCATATGGGTATGTAAGCTCAGTGAAACAAAGGCCTCAATCATGTAAGTGTATGCATACATCAAATAATGGAAATATAGAATTAAGCAAGAAAAAGATCACAATTTTAGAGAGAAAAACACACACCAAAAATAAAATATTGGTTGATAAAATGCAACCAATTCAAATAGGCTCAAAATCTCACAGGTTTTGTGTGTTCGAGCTCTAAACCATGTTCCAATATAATATTTCTTCAAACAAGTGTAACAAAAAATTTTATTCAAATTAGTGAAATACTTTAAAAAGTTTCTTGAAAAAGAAAATATTACTTTAACCAAGTGGTAAAATATGCAAAAATCAAACAAATATGCAATCAATCATGCAAATGCAACAATGAACAAACAAACAAAGAAAATAAAACAATGGTGTTGAGAAGAAGGTAACTAACCCATGGAGATCGGTATCGACCTCCCCACACTTAAAGATTGCACCGTCCTCAGTGCATGCTAAGATGTCCAAGTGGATGGGGGTTGTGGGTCCTCAGCTGGGGCTCTTTTTTGTTCCTTTCCTTGCCGGCGGTTTGGGATTAGCTTTCTCCTTTCCTTCCTTGGTGGCCATCCTGAAGAAGGGAAGAGAAAGTAAATTAAATTTAAATAGATATATAGCAAGGAAGAGAATGGAAGAGTGGTGATGGATGCACATTAAAATGTAGATGACATTAACACATGCTCTCGAGTACATATGAAAAGCCATCAATGGAAAATAGCTAGTGCAGATAAAAACAAGTGAATGCAAGGTGTTTATTGGCATGCTGGCAAAGGGCATGAGTAGCATAGACCAAGCATTACTTCGTAACAAACCATCACATTTGTATTGACAATTGAATTCAATTAATAAAATAATAAGGAAAAGTTGTGAAAAGCAAGCATTGAATAGTATAGCAACATAGAGAAGTGCATAATGCCATATGGGCTTTTTCACAAACACATAGCATGTATGGTAAATAAGCTATTTGAAAGTATTAAATTGAATATACAAGCATCCTTTAAAGAAGATAATAATAATTGTCAAACATATAATGAGGAATAATAACTCAAATAAAATTCTAACACCAATGAAAATAATGCAATGAATGAAAGTATGCAAATAAATGAAATAAAATAGAATGGAAGTGAAAGAAAATAAGAAAGGAAGAAGAAAGAAATAAGAAAAGAGAAGAAAAATAAGGATTAGGGAAGAAAAGATAAGAAAATTGGCTGATCTGGATATTCTGTGCGCCGTCGGCGACGCGGTCGCGTGGGTGACGCGGTCGCGTGGTGCGTGATAAGGTCAGGTGACGCGGACGCGTGGGTCACGCGATCGTGTGGCCTGTTTTGTGCGATTGGCTCGAGTGTAGCCTCGTTGTCGCGCAACTCTCTGTTCGAAACTCTTTTTGCCAAAATTCTAGGTGACGCGATCGCGTGGTCGACGTGATCGCGTGAGTGGCCTTTCTGTTAAAAATGACACGGTCGCGTGAGGCACGTGTTCGCGTGGTGAGGCTTGGGCTACCAGCACGAGTCCAGCCCAACTCCAGCTCAACTTTCGGCCATGCACCCGGTTGACGTCGATTTTCAGGTCACGCGGTCGCGTGGGTGACGCGGCCGCGTGGGAGGCCATTATTCCCAGGTGACGTGGTCGCGTCAGCGACGCGGTCGCGTGGGGTGAATTGTGCCATTGGCACGCCTCCAGCGCTGCTCCTGTGAAACTTTCTGTTCATATTAATATTGTCTCCCATCTCCTTGCGACGCGGACGCGTCGCTGATGCGGTCGCGTCACGTGCTCGCTTTTTTTTTTATAATCTGAAAAATGCAGAATGCAGTGTTAATATGAATGTGATGCAAAACTCCAGGTTCAATATAAAATAAAACTCGAAAACAAACAAAACTAAAAAATGAAAAAGGAACGATCATACCATGGTGGGTTGTCTCCCACCTAGCACTTTTAGTTAAAGTCCTTAAGTTGGACATTTGATGAGCTTCCTGTTATGGTGGCTTATGCTTGAACTCATCCAGGAATCTCCACCAGTGTTTGTGATTCCAGTAACCTCCGGGGTCCCAAACTAGGCACGTAAAGCCTTTGAGCAGCTTCAAAAAGATTCTTAGGCTCCCGGGGTGTTGGATGTCAGAACAGATTCCAGGATCCCAAACCTTGCTTTTACACCCATTTTTGTCGGGATCTGTATTTTTCCAGCCGGGTGATAAGTAATTTGAATTCTCACTGCAGCTACCAAATAGCTTCCTAGACCCATTCAATTGAGCTTTATACCAACCCTTGCGTTTGAACTTAAAGCTTCCAACCATGATGAACCTTGCAGGATAATTCTTACCACTGGCCATCTTCCTCTTACTCTTAATGTCACAAAGAGCTCTAAGTTGACCATCCATCTCCAGTAGCCCATATTCAAGTGGGATTAGAAAGCTACGGGATATGAATTTTACCCACTTGAATGTTGTGAAGGATGATGGCAACTTAGGGGGAGGTATTTTTAATGAAATTGCAAGTTCCACTCCCTTGTGCTCTTCTCTGATAATTACCACCTCTTTGCAAGCTTCTTCAATTTCAACCTCTTCCTCTTGGCAGCTCTCTTCCAATTTAATCTCCTCTTCATTGCTTTCCAAGGGCATGGGAGGTTGTGCTTCTTCTTCTTGAATCTCCATCTCTTGATCAACCTCTTCCAAGTCTTCAACTATGATATGCTTTGGAGGTTGTACACCCTCCTCAGCATCAATTACAACCGTCTTAGAAGGAGGCTCTATGTCTTGACTTTCCCATGGAGGTTTTGCATCTCTTAAGTCTTCAACCACTTCTTCTTCTTCTTGAACAATGATAGCTTCTTCTACTTGTTCTAGTACGAATTCATGCTCTGTCTTGTCCACTGGAGTTTCTGGTATCTCCTTCATGCTATGCTCTTCACTAGACTGTCCACATGAGGCTGTGGCTGATCCTTGTGTATCTAAGCGTCTAGAAGCCCATTGAATTAATACTTGCCCCAGTTGTTGAACGGTTGCCTGAAATTTAATTACTGTTTCCCTTAGGCGATCCTATGCTTCTCGGGTTGTCGGACTTGGACATGATACAAAAGAAAGTGGTGGTGATTGGGAGTGATTGGATTGGAATTGGGGTGGTTCTATATATGGTTCATATGGCTCATAAGGTGGTTGGTATGGTGGTTGAGGGTTAGGGTCATATGGAGGTGAATGGCGGACAGGGGCTTGTGAGTTTGGTGGTCCAAAGTTATGTTGAGGAAAGGGTTCATAGGCATATGGTGGTGGTTGTTGATAGTCCATTGGAGGTGGTTATTGCCATGAGGATTGATCAAGTCCTTGTGGCTCCTCCCATCTTTGATTGTTCCAACCTTGATGCCTGTTCTCATTGTAATTTCTTCTTCCTGCAACATAATTGTAACCAGACTCATAGCCAAAGGGGTGAGAGTTCATAGTAGTAAATAAAAAATTAAAAATA
>NC_029791.2:85993090-86004087 GCF_000816755.2 Arachis ipaensis
TCAAGATGAACGCGAAGAACAACTTGAAGATCAAGATGAACACTAAGAACAAATTTTTGAAAATTTTTTTTTTAATAACTAAATAAAAACCAATAACCTCTTAATTTAAGAAAAAAGCAAAAGTAAAAACAAAAATAAAAACAAGCAAAAATAAAATATTTACAATAACCAATAATAAGGCACACGTTTGCAATTCTCCGGCAACGGCGCCATTTTGACGTTGGGATTTTTGCCAGTAAAGAATGTCATAAAAACAGTCGCGTTGTAGATATAGTCTCTAAACCGACAGAAATCCCTTCGTACAAACGTTTTGGTTGTCACAAGTAACAAACCCCTTTAAAATTGATAACCGAGTATTTAACCTCGGGTCGTCTTCTCAAGGAATTGCAGGGAGGTATGTTCTTATTATTAGTTATGGAGATTGTAAATTTGGAAGTTTGAGAAATTTGGAGTTGGGTAATGTGCACAGGTATATTTAAATGACAAGTAAAATAAATTAACAATAATAAAATCTCTTGGCAAGGTATGGAGAACTGGAGGTCCTATCCTAGTTATCCTTATCAATTGTGCTAATATAAGCATTAAAGTATCTGAACGTAAGAGATAAATATAAAGTAAAAGAACGTTGAACCTGGGATTGAGAGTCACTCCTAAAACTAAGAGAAATCCTAAATCCTAATCCTAAGAGAGAGGAGAGAACCTCTCTCTCTAAAAACTATATCTACTCCTAAAACTCCTAAAATATGAGAGCCTCCTATGAATGGATGCATTCCCCCACTTTATAGCCTCTAATCTGTGTTTTCTGGGCCGCAAACTGGGTCAAAAATAGTCCAGAATTTGCTGGTTTCGAATTTTGCCACGCTGGATTTCCGTCACTGCGACGCGGCCGCATGGATCACGCAGTCGCGTCGCCTAGCGTCAGGGTAACTATAGCATATTATATATCAAATCGAAACCCCAGATGTTAGCTTTCCAACGCAACTAGAACCGCGTCGTTTGGACCTCTGTAGCAAAAGTTATAGCCGTTTGAGTGCAGAGAGGTCAGGCTGGATAGCTTAGCAATTTCTCCAACTTCTTGCATTCCTTCCACTTTTGCATGCTTTCTTCCCATCCTCCAAGCCATTCCTGCCTTATAATATTTGAAAACACTTAACACACATATCAAGGCATCTAATGGTAATAAGAGATGATTAATAATAAGCAAATATAAGATCAAAGAAGCATGTTTTCAATCATAGCAAAAAATCAGGAAGGAAATATAAAACCATGCAAATATTATGAATAAGTGGGTAAAGAGTTGATAAAATCCACTCAATTGAGCACAAGATAAACCATAAAATAGTGGTTTATCATGCGTCTCTTGAGATTCATGAATAGGCTCTCTTGTTTGCTCCATCCTTTTCTTAGTGATGGGCTTGTCCTCATCAATGAGGATATCTCCCTCTATGTCAATCCCATCCGAATTGCATAGAAGGCAAATGAGGTGAGGAAAGGCCAACCTTTCCATAGTGGAGGACTTGTCAGCTACCTTGTAGAGTTCTTGAGGTATAATCTCATGAACCTCCACTTCCTCTCCAATCATGATACTATGGATCATGATGGCCCGATCTATAGTAACTTCAAACCGGTTGCTAGTGGAAATGATTGAGCGTTGAATGAACTCCAACCATCCTCTAGCTACAGACTTAAGGTCCAATCTTCTCAGTTGAACCGGTTTGCCTTTTGAGTCAATCTTCCATTGAGCTCCTTCCACACATATGTCCATGAGGACTTGGTCCAACCTTTGATCAAAGTTGACTCTTCTTGTGTAGGGGCGTGCGTTCTCTTCCATCATTGGCAAGTTGAACGCCAGCCTTACATTTTCCAGACTAAAATCTAAGTAATTTCCCCGAACCATGGTAAGATAATTCTTTGGGTTCGGGTTTTTACTTTGATCATGGTTCCTAGTGATCCATGCATTGGCATAGAACTCTTGAACCATTAGGATTCTGACTTGTTGAATGGGGTTGGTTAGGACTTCCCAACCTCTTCTTTGGATCTCATGTCGGATCTCTAGATACTCATTTTTCTTGAGCTTAAAAGGGACCTCGGGGATCACCTTCTTCTTGGCCACAACATCATAGAAGTGGTCTTGATGGGCTTTGGAGATGAATCTTTCCATCTCCCATGACTCGGAGGTGGAAGCTTTTGTCTTCCCTTTCTCTTTTCTAGAGGTTTCTCCAGTCTTAGGTGCCATCAATGGTAATGGAAAAACAAAAAGCTTATGCTTTTACCACACCAAATTTAGAATATTGCTCGCCCTCGAGCAAGAGAATAAAGAAAAGAAGAAGAAGAAGAGAAAATATGGAGGAGAGTGGGGGGAGGTGTATTCGGCCAAGGTATAGAAGAGAGGGTTGTGTTGTGTGAAATTGAAGGAGGGATTGAGGTGTTTATAAGCATGTATATAGTATTAATTAGTTATAATTTGATTATTAAATATAAGTATGTGTTTAATTATTTATTTTAAAGGTAACTTGCCAGATGGCAACTTATCATTGGCTATCGAGAGTCCTTCTCAGGACGGATTCTCCTCATCTGAGGATGCATAAAGGGGCTCATCGTCTCTCCTCTCCTACGGATGGAACATCATCTTGCCAAAAAAAGTGGGTTGGGATCTCACCCATTGGAGTCACTCAACCATTAAAGTTCTTATATGGAGTGCTCTCGAAGGAGTTGAATGTCAATTGTAATCATTACTATTAGGGGCGATTGACACAACTGTTGCACTTGCTCTGGAACTCGAAAAATGCGTCAATTTTACTCTGCGGATTGCCTCGTCGAATTAGTCCACTAAAGTTATTTGGTTTCCCAAGGCGTGTGCCTCACTATAGTAAACACTGTGGTCTACACCAGTGAGATATATACGTGCAGTCGCGGCAGAAAAAAAAAGAAATGAAAAACCGTGTTCTCACCCAGTAATTAATTATCCCCGTCCAGAATAAAAAATGACTTTGTTTGTCATGTCTCATCGGGAGCAGATAACATCAGCATATGAGTGATGGAAATTTTTTCTAACTTGTTGAGTCGGAAGTGCTAAATTTCCTTGGCTACTCGAGGCAACGTTGTGTTGTCAACTTGTATGGGTCTTGTAACTTGTAGCGGAATGAATGGCAGGAGAATTTTGCATCTAACTTCATTTTATTTCTCACGGTATAATGTTTTTTTTTATTTTTTATTTCTTCCCGTCATTTATGACGTGTTTTCTTTTTTTTTTTAGGGAAAGTATGACCGTGTTATTCCAATATTAAATAATAACACACACAATGTATTTACTGTTATTTTATCCGACAGATTTAATTTGGCCGTTTTGGGCCGAGGCGTGTTGTCGAACATAGTTCGACTGGTGTATTATATACGCCCCTCGCATTTGTTAAGGAGATGATTCTCGGCCACGACACTCCTGGTTTTTAAAAGAAAAAAAAAGAAAAAACCTAACAAAAAATATCAATGTCTCAGGATTCCGGAGCGGAACCAACCAAAGTACTCGATGCGGACGACCTCGCGAAACTGTCGATCAGCAAGATGTTTAGCCTCTTGCGTGGGGATGAGAAAAATAAGGATTGGACAGTGTTTGAGGCTGCGATGGTCAAGAGGGAGGAGATTCTCATGGACAAAGTTGAGACCCTCCGTGAATTGCTGAGTGAGTCGAAGGCGGCGTATCTGACCGTCTTGGTCAAGCTGAAGGCGAAGGAGATACAGGTCGAGGAGGCCGAGCAGGCCATGCGTGCGATGCACGCGTTGCTGTGTGATCAGGTTAACAACTTCGCCAATGGCATACAGCAGCTGGATAAGCAGGGAGGCGACCTCGTGGCGAAGGTTGAGGACCTTCGTCACCGGGAGCAACTTGATTCCGAAAAGTTGGATTCAAAGCGGGTGAGGGTCGCGAGTATGGCAGAGAGGAATAAATCCCGGGAGCGGCGAAGGAGCCTATGATCCCGCGCATTCCGCAGAGGGAGACAACCAAGGCGGAAAGTTCATCAACGCCGAAGAGGCGGCGGGAGGTATTTGGCTTGGCGTGCATGCCCGCGAACTCTCTGTCCTTATCCATTATCCTTTATCACCTTAAGGAACTTCGCTATTTTGCACCTTAAGAAATTTCACTATTTTGCATCTGTTTCTATGTTTTTGGTGTTTGGTCTTTTACTTGCTGTGTTGATGCTCTCAGTTTAGAGTGCATATGCCCCGATGTACTATTTTGACGTGTGTTTATGGAAGAAATGAATCATCGAGAACGCCCTGGTTAGTGTTGTATTTTACAACAATTTGGAGCAGATTCCGCATTGGCAAGCACATTAAAATGAACAGTATGACGCAGAGTACATTTAAATTACGACACCGGGAAATAAAATACGTTGCTCCTTTTAATTAAATCACACTTTTTTTGTTTTTTTTGCTGCATTCATGCTAGCAGAAAAGAGTCAAACTACAATAAGGAAAAAAAACACAAAAAAATAAAAAACCAAAAAAAAAAAGAAAAAAATAACAAGAAATTCGTCTAACTCGAGCATTCAGTGCATTTGGAACTTCCTGGCCACATATCTGTGGCCACGAAAAGGTCATCCATGCATGCAATACCCGAGACGCACCCAAAAGAGTCCCTACTGCTGTTCAACGTCGCCGAAACATAGCCAGGAACTCACAGACCTCGTGGTCGGCCAGGCACCGAACACACGATACGCCCGAGACGTCGTGAGAACCACCCATGTTGCCACGTGTAGGGCACGTGGGGGATCGATAGGTCAAGGGTTGCCCAGGGTCCAGAGGTGTGACGCCAACCCAACGCTCTGCGAGGATGTCCGTGTAGATCTCCCTGCACTTGTGGACATTCCTAGATGTAAGGATAACTTCAAACATATCGACGGCGCGTCTCACATCATCGCTGCCCTGCGATGCAGCTGTGATAAGTAGATCCATTCCGTCGTGACGTCTGGCCATGAAGAAATACTCGTGCAATCTGTCCTTGAGAATTGTGTCCGAATTTCCTGCGTCGATGCACCGATCTACGAACGGTCTCTCCGCCCAGTCTGGATACCTTAGAAAGGAAACCCATGGCATGTTCCACACCATGGCATGCCTGTATAACACGGCCGACCGCCCGGTGTTAAAAAACACCTTGCAAGTCGACTCCAAGTTGAGAAGGTCTTGTATAGAGGTTTTTGTGACCTCCGTCGCAATCCTAATCCAGATGTCACGTGGGAGTAGTTTAAGCGGAGATACGGCCGGTCCCGACCGTCACCCACAGGGGGTTCGATGCTTGGAGGCTTCGTCCATGCAGAATCATCACCTCCGGTTCACCTTTAACCATGTATTCCAAAGGTGAGGTCAAGAAAGAACACTGGGGAGAAAGTATTCAGTAGCGCGAGACTTCACCACATGATCTGTTCAGCGGCTTCTATACCATCTCTTGACAAATATTCGTTTTTTCTTTTTAATGTATTATTCATAGCGTTCGTAATTTTCTCTTAATATAATTAATTACTGTAATTAATAGTGAATTAANATTTAACATATTATCATACCTAGAATTACAAAATTATTTAATGTAAACATACATATATATTTTTAAAATTTTTTTTGATAACTTGCCACATGGCAAAGGATTATTGCCTATTGAAAGTCCATCTTTAGAAGGACTCTTGGCCTCGGTTCTAGTGAAGGGACTCTACCCACTTATTTTACTGCCATTGGAGTTGTTCTGATGCCTGAAGACGTGCTGAGGAAGTCTCCCTTATTAATAGAGGCGCATAAGTTTAATAATAAATATCCACCTTCGGTAACCAGCACTGCATATGCGAAATAGCTCCGGGATATAGTAACTACAACACTGAGACACCCACATAACTAGGAATGTCGCGGGATTTGGATCGGATCCCAGCAAGCCCTTTGTTGGCGGTGGTCTCACCGGACGGTCTATTGACAAGATTCTCAACCACCTCCGCACGGACGTGAAAACAACGGAGTGGGAGATGCGCGAGGCCGCATTGGCCGAGAGGGAGAGACGCCTTAGAGAACAAATCCTCGATTTCGGCCAGCGAGTGAAGACGACCAAGCTGACACAGTCAGCGGTCGAAGCCAGGCTAAAGGCGAAGGATTCCGAGGTGAGGGAGTGCGAGCACGCATGCCAGGAGGTGGAAACGCTGTTGTGGTTCACGAGAGACACTAGCGATCACCTAATCAGGATGCTGGAACAGCAGGCAGAATACATGAAGGCAAGGGTCAAAGACCTTCGTGAGCGACAACAATCTGAGTTTGTAAAGTGGGCTGCTCTGGGAGTGAGTGTCAGGGAGCTGGAGGAGAGGCATGAGGAACTTCTCCATGAAGCGGGTGTTGACCTGACGCAATCAGGCGACGACGGTGCCGGGGCTAGTCTTGCTGGTGCGTCGAGCCCATGACATCGTTTGTTATTCCATTTCCGTCCTCGCCTGGATGCTCCTACTTATTACTTATGTTGTTTCGTTGCTTCTGTACTACTCTGTTGCCATGCGCGTTAATGCTCTCAGCTTACCGCTTAGACTTAGGCGGAAAATCCGTCCACGACCTCATGCGTTACATCATTCAGTGTTGGGTTTTTTTATGTTGTTTTCTGGAAGACGATAGGGATGTTTTCCTTTTTTTGTTCCTTTTTAAGCACCTCCTACTCGGATGTCAATGTTTTTATTCCCGTCACTTAAAAAAATAAAAAAAATTACGGATGAAAACTTACAATTCTGACTATGAGCCATGCGATGGCCCTCAGTTTTCTATTCGTCCCCTATTCAAATTCGACGATCAGTTTCATGTTTTGTCCAACATGTTAGATGACTTCATTGGTTAGTACAACAACTTATTCCATAATTAACCGACTGAATGGGGTCAAATTTAATGTTTATAGAATACAATAATCAATTACATTACGTAAGTAAAAGTCTATATCTCAACAATGGTTTTTGTTAATTTATGAAATCATAGCCAATACAGATAACCGTTGATGCATTTATCTCGGTTAGATGCCAAAACGTCTCCCACATGCTTCGGTTGCTCACACGCTCATCGTTATAAATCCATCGTAACTCGTCAGTTTTCCTTATCGCGATACTAGCCACACGCTTGCCCTAACGTAAACACCAGTCCAGAACTCACGCCGAGTAAACTGATAATGTCCGAAGACTCCGTCACTGAACCGATCAACCAGAGGCGCCAGGATGGCCTAATAGACCTGCCGATCGCGGCCCTGATCGACATCATCCGTCCCGAGGGAAAGTGTGCAGACTGTGATCTGGTTGAGGAGGTACTGGCAAGGCGGGAAGATACTCTGAAGGGCAAAATCCAGGAGTACCTTGAATGGCTGAACACCGCCAGGACTGCGCATTTGACGACTGACATGAAGGTGAGGGCCACGGAGTTGGAGCTGGCGGAAGCGGAGAGAGAAATTCGGGGGAAGCATATGTTGCTTACCCTATCAAGGGAGAAGAAGGATGCCACGACTCGGCGAATGGAAGCCAAGGCAGCTGAGCTGACGGCAAAGATGAACAACCTCTGTCAACAGGAAAATCATCAGCTCGCCAAATGGTAGGAGGTGCTAGGCAGGGTGGCTACTTTGGAGGAGAAGCTTACGATCCTTATCGAAAGGTGTGACAATGACAATGAGCAGGCGGCTAATAGTGACGCCAACCGCGACTAGTCCAGCCAGTAAGAGAACTGAGGTTAAGGGTGATCATACCTGTCCATGTCTTAGCTTGTTATGATATTTTTTGTTATTTTTTGCTGGTTGACGGCCAGTATACGGCCACGCTGTTTGCTTTCTATGTTGGTAACACAAATGTTGCACTTTTATTATTCTGCTAAGACTTTTAATAGTACCCTTTCTTTAATTAAATCATGGACTATGCCATTGTATTTGACTACATAGGTAAATAATTATTTATAACTATATTATTATGGGATGGGTATTTGAATAAATTAGATATATATAAAATAAAAATATTTCACCCCCCGGATCCAAATTTCATATCGTAATGGATGCTCCCTCTGTTGGTCAAAAACTTTCCGTTTCACGACGCCATGTCATCTTCCCAAGTCCCAACGGGCATTGATGGGACCAGAGAGAGAGAGAAGGCTATTCAACTGGGTTTGTATAGGGATATACTCGAGCATGCAGCGTCTCCAAGGTGTGGTAACCAGTATGCCAGTTCCTCTCGAGCTGCCCTTCAATTCTACCTAGGGGACCCCATACAGCCACATCGAGAACCCAAGGCCTGGTAATTATTAACTGCTCCTGAGTGATACCACAGGGTGGACGCGTGTCTGTCACCTAATTTGCCTAACAACTTTATTTTCCAAAGAGAAAATTCAGAGAATTCAAATCTGGGCCAGTTTGTGTAAATAGCTGAATCATTCTCTCTTTGGAAAATTAGATTGAACAATAAGTTATTATTAAAAGTAGCTTGTAAATAAATAATTCGATGTTCCAATTTGTAATTCCAAACATACTCTATTTTATATGGGGATAACCATGCGTAAATTCTGAACAAAAGTAGATATAATGCTTCATACAGTAATACCAGATACAAGAACCCTAAATAACAAACTTGGGAAACACAAACCCCAGAATAGATATTTTTATTCGAATGCAAACAACTCCCGGAACACCTGAACCTCGTAATCGGCCAAGCACTGCACACACGAGACGCAGGACAAATCTTCCACATCACCCATGGTGCCTCTGGTGCGGCAACTAGTGGACCGACAGACATCGGGCAGTCCAGGATCCAACGGCTTAACCTCCAACACCGGACCCGCGAATAAGTGACTGACGACCCCTCTGCACCTTTCGAGCGCCCCAGAAGCACGTATAATCTCAAAAAATTTAAGTCCCTTTCGCATGTGCTCTTCGTCTTCCTTGGCATGAGACAGTAGCAGCATCGCACACATGTAACAGGCTTCCAGTTCGCCCCTAGTTGCACCGACACAGTCACCAAACCAGCCGAATTCAGTCATCTCCACCCGGAGTAGGGCACCCGGATTTCCTGCCTCAGCACATTATTCTATGAACCTGTGTTTAGGTAGGCCATAGTAGTCTAAAAAGGACGCAATCGGCAACTCCAACATCGACGCCTCCTTGTAAACAGCGTCGAACCTTGCTGCACCCAGAAACACCTTGCAAGTCGCCTCCATTTTGAACAAATCCTTAATCGAATATGACACAACCTTCATGGGAATCCTGACCCATACGTCGCGAGGAAGAACATTCAGCGGACATTCGTACTCAACGGATACGGTCCCTTTCTCTCCGACCTTCTTGACTGCCTTCCTTTTCTTTCTATTCTTCATGGAACCTCCATCCATTCGTAAGCAACTTAGTCTAGGGGTTTTGGAAAGTATAAAGACGACACACGACACCGACGATATATTTTGTGCTGTTATGATATCCTTTTTTGTTGTTTTTTTGTTAAAATGGTTCAGTGCCTCGTACGTTTCTTTACCGATGGTTCTGGAAAAGAGAAGATAATTAATTAATAGGGGACCACAAAGGAAATACTCATAATCCTTTTTTTATTTTTCTAGGAATCTGAAACAAAGACATGCTTAACTCAATACCAAACCCTTATTTGGTTTTACAACGCAAAAATTTAATGTTGATTGTTCGATTTTTTGTGTTATATTCATGACAACTTTAGTTGCTTACTTTAATTATTCACTGAATAAATGTTATCCTTACATTTTTTTCCATCGAAATAGTTTAAATTAATGTTTTATTTTTGTGAAAATAAACCCCCATTATTGACACATTAGTTACGAAAAAAATGATTCCAAGCAACTTTCTATATATATATATATATTTCTGTCTACCCTTCTCCCTAATCGCCATATGTCGTCCTCTTATCCCGAGAAAATGTCGAAAGAACCCATCACCGAACACGCCATTAGTCCCGACGACCTCGCGGAACTCTCGATCGATGCACTTATCGACATCATCCGCATAGATGAAAAGTCCGCAGATTATGACCTCGTTGAGGCTGCACTGGTCAAGAGGGAGGAGATGTTGAAGGCTACACTTGTAACGACCGGCGCAGAACTGAGGCAGGCGAAGGTGGAGATGATGGCCACAAAGTTCGTTTTCGAGGCAAAAAAGGATGAACTGGAGGAAGAGGTGCAGGAAAGGCGACGACTGAAAAGGGAATTGAAAATAGAGCAGGGAAAAAATGACGTGCTCCTTCACCAGTTGGATGTCACAGAAAAGGAATTAAATGCAGAAATCGCCAAGCACCGTGAACGGGAACAAGTTGAGTCTCTTCCGTGGCGTGACCTGGTACGCAGGTTTGAAGTTGTGGAGGAAAGGCAAAAGTTTTTGCTCCGTCGGGGTCGTCATCCAGTCGGGCAGAATGAAGACAGGGCCGGAGTTATTTGATCTGCTGCACATGCTTGATATCTTAATGTCATGTTTTCCGTCGATGCCTGTATGATCCTTTTATTTCCTTTGTTTGTTCTGTCGCCCATTTGATCTTCTGTAGTGGAACTTAACCTCTGATAATATAATTATATCTACTTTAATCTGTCTATTGTTAACTTGTTGACACACAATTAGGGTTTTATGTTACAACGGAGCCAAACGCTAATACCTGACCCCTTTCGGTCACTCCCTATTACCTATCCAAGTTACCAGTTTTGTTTAAATTCACTGTCACGGTCTCACCCAGCCCTAGAGAAAAAACCTTCCGATGGTGTAAAAGGTTGATTGACTAAACAGTTTTCTATCCATTCAAACGTCACTTCAATAATGCAAGGTCCAGATCATATCTCAGTCAAGAAGAAAGCTTTATTTGGACTAAGTTATAGCCAAGATACGCATTAATTGCGTCGTATGTGTACTCCACATAATTATGATATATTAATTGATCAAACAGACAGTTTTTTAACAAGAAAAAAGAAATTACAAAAATAAAATCAAATGCACCATCAGTACGCGTTGCAATTAGTTA
>NC_029791.2:86004103-86007806 GCF_000816755.2 Arachis ipaensis
GTGTCATTAATATTTATTTATGAAAGTTATAAATATCACAATAAATTTGACAATGATTTAAGTTTTTTTTTCTTTTTTGTATGACAATGAGAATTAATATTCTGCAATTAATTTAAAAATAAGTTATAGTAACATATCTGAGTACCCCTTTCAAAACCTGTTAAATAATCTTAACTTTGCTATTGCTCTACACTATATCGTATTAGTAGTTATCAATTAACCATTATTTGTTATAATTTTTTTAATTTATGATTTATAATATAAACAATAATACATGTTTAAAAGGATAAAATTATTTATCATTATTTATTTTGACACTCTAAGTATTTTTTTTATTTAGTAACGTCTTGGTTGATAAAATTACATTACTTATCAGTCTGGAGAAAACCGACAACCTCAAACATACGTTGCGTGAACTTACATACCATCGGCTCGAATCAACAACAACAAAATACATTCATATTGGTTACAACAAAGCATCATTTGAACTTAAAAATATTAAAGAAATTTAAGACCTCGGTCTCGGCCAGGCAGTCGACGCACGATACACTCGACGGAGCATTGGTGGCACCCATGGTCCCGCGGGTCGGGCACATTCCTGATTGGTAGAGGACGGGCTTCCCTGGATCCATCGGGTGCAACCCAACAAACAGATTTACGAACACCTAACCAAACAGTTCTCTGCACGCTTCAATTTTTCCAGCAGCCTGTACATTGGCATACATCTCAAGACCATCGGCGATATGCTCATCGTGGCCGACACCGGGCGTAAGTATCAGCATCACAGAGAGGTAGCGCGCGTGTATATCACCCGCATTGGCGGCCTGAATCAGGGTGTTCATCCCTCCGACTTGGCAGCCAATCCAGAAGAATTCCGTCATCCCTGCGCGGAATATAGCGGCTGGATTTTCTGCGTCCTCGCATCTGTAGAGGAACCCTCGCTCAGGCCGCTCATCGTAGTAGTCACCGAAGGCGATGGGTAGCTCCGCCATAGAAGCCACCTTGTACACCGCAGTTGAACGGGCTGCATCCAAAAAAACTTTGCACGTGGCCTACATGTTAAACAGATCCTGGATCGAGGTCGATCCAACCCTCGTGGCAATCATAACCCATATATCTAGAGGTAGAAGACTCAGCGGACCATCGCGTGAGGGGACACCTTTCCCTTTCCTTCTCTCGTTTCTGGCCTTCTTGTCTATACTGCCTTTGGCGGATGTAGCACCTGTCTTCAGCCTACACATGGGTATTGTTGGAGGGGGAATATGTTACAGGGGGATATCCATGTGTGTGGAAGGAATAGCAATCGTAACGAAAGAACGTTCGTGAGGGAAGATATTTAAACTGCAAGTTCTCTAAACACCTTAGCGTATAGGTCAGGTTTCGTGCCACATACGCCTAATCCTTTACGCCCACGAGAACCGATGCCTCATATGTGGGTCTCGCACAGGCATCGAAGAAACTACAAACGTAATTATTAACACTGGGTATTGAAAATATCAAGGTGGTTAAAGCAAATCTGACCCAAATTTTGATTCATTTCCAAAGCAAATTTAAAATCAAAATAAAAAAATCTTGATTTAGGTCCAACGTAAATTTAAGATCAAATACAAAATAGAAAGCGTGAGGAAAGAAAATAGAAGGAAGGAAAATGTGAGGAAAAACTGATATTAAAACTCATAATAGTAGCTTAGAAAGTGTGAGGAGAGGAAACATAAGGAAAGAGAATGAGAGGAAAAAAGAGTGATACAAAAAGTAAAGAGGTAATATTTAATAGACTTTAAATATTTTACTTTTATTTTATACATTTTATCTTTTATTTATAAAAGTAAGTTAGGCAATTTAGGCACAATAATAAAAAACACCATAAAATTCTTCTGTTTTTTTTATGTTGCTTGAATAGAAAGACAATTGATAAAGAAAAATAAGAAGAATTAATTTTTTTTCAAGAATATAAGAAAATAGTCTGAAGAAAGAAAATTATGACGAAGTAAGACTATATTAATATATTTATTCGTAGAATATATAAATAACATTATAATGGTGCGTTTAGAAAATTCTTTAGTAAAAAATGTGTTACAGATTGTATTTTGGAATTTGAATGCACCATCTATGTTATCGATAAGTTTTTTTAAAGTTTATCCCTTTTTATTTTCGAATTTGGATCCTCTAAATTTTAAATTTGAACTTTAGAGGATAAAATGTGATCTTTTACCTTTAAATGATTTCTCTCTCATATTTATTATCTGTCCCACTTATAAAATAAATAGTGAGAGATCACACTTTACTCTCAAAGTAAAATTGAAACTATCCTTTATTTTAGATTAAGTATTATAAATAATACTTTGACACTGGACACATCAGTAATTTCACCTATGACTCGAAACATTTAGCAGTTTTCTCCATACGTTTGGAATTTAAACTGGCATGTGGGCCCCCCGCCATTGTTCCTCCAGTCATCCATTGATATGCTGATCCAAACATAGGCTAACACGAAAGTTTAACATTTAACTGAACTTAAACCTTAATAAAAGCCAATGGTAATCAACGTAACCAAACAACTAAATTCACAGTTAAATGATGGTGAGTAACCATATGTCAAACAGCTGTTGTATATTAATGGGCAGATATCCGTAACGTGTGCCCTTGGTCTCGCCAGTTACAAGTACCCATCAGTTGACAGCAGGCTTGGCTTTGCTGAACACCAAACTACACTTACCACGACACGCGACTGCTTACTTCCCAGCCGGACCCAGTCCCTACACACTCGACAATGTCGCAGGATTCAATCAACCAACCGATCCCATTCCATAGCAGGAAGTTTGAGGAACTGTCGGTCTCGGAACTGATCGATCTCCTCGTCATGGAGGTAAACTCTTCAAAGTGTGACAGGCTCCACACAATTAACCGAGAGTTGGGAGTTAAAACCGCGGCTCAAGTTCGCATGTACCGTGAACAAAAGGCTGCGAGGAACGTCACATACATGACTCGCTGTGTCGAGCGAAATACGACGGAGCCTACAACAGAGCTGCACGTCGACGAGGGGGACAGCACATCGCGTCGGCTAGAGACGTAGGTGGGAGATGGGAAATAGGAACACAGAACCACGGTTTGTGAGCTGATGACTCAGGCAGATGTCCCGACGGTCAACACCGGTTACCGTCGTCAGGTGGAAGAAAGGGACGCAGCAAAGTGGGTTGCACTGGAACAACGGGTGGCAGAGCTGGAAAGGCAGCACGCAGTGCTGCTCCGCCATTTTCCTGCCACAGTGTCGTAGTCTGAACAACACTGGAACCACCCGGGGACCCCATCAGAGAATGACAACGCTGCGGGAGTCCGTTGACGTTGCGGTCAGATGCACGTCTCCTAAAAAAAAAACCTTCGTCTGCCTCTTTGTAGTAAAATATAGAAACTGGTTGCATTTTGAAGTTGCGTGTGTCCTTATGTGATTCTGAATCTGTTTTAATGCCTTGTTTTGAAATGCACTGTAAGGGATCATGGCATCTTGATGCAACTTAAAACAACCCATGTGATGAATTAAGGCTTCTTGCCCCATTAACAATGCTTATCGGGAACAGTGACAACTAAACGTGCAAACCTGTGCCGTTAGGCTAAAGAGTTACTATGCGAGTGCTTTTTTTCCTTCCTATATAATTATAGCGTTATTTATTATACATTACAGTGACTGTGTCAGTAGTCACTTCCG
>NC_029791.2:86007855-86013124 GCF_000816755.2 Arachis ipaensis
TTTAATGCCAACTGATGGTTGCTAAAATGTGGTTTATCATTTGACAAAGTTTTGTTTTTTTCCTTGGGAAAGTAATTATTTTAATTCTGAGTAAGTATTGAATATATCCCCGACTAAAATACTCGAACTTCTTAATTTTTAACGTGGATAGAGGGTTGGTGCATACCAGAGTTATGAAGCTAATATGGTGTTTCAATCGAACATGAGGGCAGCACAAAATAAATCAGACCGTCCAGGTTGGGTCCCTCCAACTGTGTATATCCCCATAACTCAGTATTTCTCACATGTCCATTGTTTAAAAAAAAGTAAAAAAAAAATGATACACGGTAATCACCGTGGAAATGGGGTTTTTCCAATAAAAAAGAAACCATAATAACATTATATTATAGTGATTTACTATGACAAAGAACCCACATGTATCACAAATAAGAGACCAAAGGAATAACAGTCGAACGAGTGGACACTATCGCCTTCCTGCGAAATATTTTGTTTCTTTTGGAAGGGACACAAAACAATTTCCACGTGCCTCGCTCTCACCTGGTTCAAGTACATGCACACGACCAGATATGGAAAACAAGTGAACAACGATGTAAATTGCAAAAGGAGTAGCCATACACCACGTGACCATCTGGATATTGCCAAAAAAGGTTGACCCACTATCCATAACCTAATTGTTACGAGGGCTATTGGTGTAACGGGCCAACTGCTCTTTCAGGCGTGCGAGCTCCTCTTCCAGTTGAGACATTCGGTCCGCCAAGGGCACCGTCCGTAAGCGCCACAACTACTCAGCCTGATCCCTAAAACGGGTAGCAACCATGTAATTAAAGTCCCAAAGCTTCTTCCCATGCTCTTTCTAGCAACCGTTCCAACGTGATGAATGCGGCATCCTGCTGGGCCAACCAGTGGTCCATCGAGTAGCAACCGTTGACCAAGAAATTCACCCCCTCTGGTCTGTTGCACAAGTGCACTCCGTAGGCGAAATAATCCTTTTCACCAAGACAAACGACCGTGAGGGGGAAAAATTGGGAGGACCCACACCGTGTTTCATGCAGGCCATGTTGAGCTTCTCCACTATATCATCCACCATAATGAACTCCGATGTGTTCCATTTGGGGATGACATCTGCAAATGGACAAACAAGGAAATAAGTTACCGATTTTACTAGATCGAACCAGAATAGAAGTAGTAAGCACCCATACCAGCTACGAGCAGGTACTTAGCATACCTATCCTGCCGCGCTCGATATCCGCCGAAGTGATAGTGGAGTAGGAACCCCCGGCGCCTTCCCCCGCATCACGTTGGCACCCGGAGACTGACGCTGATGCACTTGTTGTCGATCCTGTTCTCGGTCCCATCGTGTGATGCCTGTTACAACGATGTGTTGGTAAGAACATTCCTCCTTTTATAGAGAAACATGTATCCTCGCGTAGCAACCCCAATGGAATGCCACAACCGCTTTGGGGGATCCACATCTTATCCAAATGGACATGAAACTTATGCGATGGTAAGTCAGACCATTGTTGTAACTGCTTATTTGGTCGTAGACAATATCTGTACACTAAACACATTATTCTGAAGATGAAAAGCTATTTCTGAACCAGCTGTAACTGCTAAAATTAGCCAATTTAATAATTACTAGCGGCTTGATTAGTGCCTATTCAAGTACCCTTTTATTGTTTTTTAAGAAATTAATTTTTTATTTTTAGTGTGGAAAACCATTGTGGATCCCCTCCAGTAAAAAAAAAGGTGAATGATACGGTTAATTAAGTGGGACTACAACACTAATTAAGTGGCACCACAACATTACCCACAAAAAAATGATAACAATGTTACCAAAAAAAAAAAACCGAAATACACGTTAATTAAGTGGGACAACAACGCTTTGGCTCATCAGACGCTCCTCCTTATAAATCCATCGTCACCCCCTAAGCATCTCTGGTCGCAATACTTGCCTCACGCTTGCCCCAATGTAAATACGAGTCCAGAACTCCCAGGTGAACTGACAATGTCCAAAGATTCTGTCACCGAACCAACCAACCAGAGGCGCATGGAGGACCTAGCAGACCGTCCGGTCGCGGCCCTGATTGACATCATCCATCTGGAGGACAATTGTGCAAAGTGTGATCTGGTTGAGGAGGTACTGGTAAGGCGGGATAATGATCTGGTTGAGGGCGTCAGTGGGACCATAGGGGGGGTATTCAATTAGAGTTGTATAGGGATATACTAGAGCACGCAGCATTTCCAAGGCACGGTAACTAGTACCTCAGTACCTGTCGAGCTACCCTGCAATTCTACCCCGGTGACCCCACACGGGTACAACGGGAACGCAAAGCGTGGTAATTATTACCTGCTCTGGAGCAATATCCCCCCCCCACTTGGACGCGTGTCCGTTGCCTCGTTTGCCAAGAAAATTTATTCTCCAAAACAGGGATTCAGAAAATTTAAATCTGGGCCAATTTGTGTAAAGGACCCGTTTGGATAGGTGCATAAGTAACTTTTTTTTTTTTATCATTTTTCTCTTCAATAAGCATTTTTAAACCCAAAAAATCCAAACACAGAATAACTTATTCATAAGTTACTTTTAATATAAGTATTTATTATTTATGTTATATTTTCATAAGTAATTTAATTAAGCTGTTTATCCAAACTGAGCCTAAATAGCCTAATCATTCTCTTTCTGATAAAGTAGCTTAAATAACAGATAATTATATTAAGGGTTCGTCTGGAAAACTTCAAAAGCTACTTTTTTTAGCTTTTGACTTATAAAAAGTTACATTAAAATAGTGTTTGGTACAATTTTTTAGATAAACTTTTAAGTTTTCAAAATGTTATTTAAGAGCTTTTGAAGAAGTTAAAAAATGTGACTACTCTTATTTTCAAAAGCTATTTTATCACTCCTATAAAAGTAACATGTAAATAAGTTATTTTATGTTTCGAACTTTAATTTTAAGAACTACTTTATTTTATAGAAACGAAAAAAATAAAATAAAATAATTACGAGGGAGAAGTCATTTTTTTAAACTAATTTTAAAAACTCCTAAATATCTTCTTAGAAAGCCGCAATTTAATTTTAAAAATTATAAAAGAGACTTTTAAACTACTACTTTTGATAAGTCAAGAAACTGAATAATTTATTTTGAAACCTCCCAAGCGGACCCGTACTCCAACACACAAATGCAAGATAAAATGTTCAGTTAAGTAATGTTCACCGGAACCAGTTTTCCCCGTTGAGGGTAATGTTACGGTTTCGGGCCAAACGTGTGGTGCACGTCTCGCTGACTCCCGTTGCACAACACTAAAATATAATTCCTGTCATCTCTGGCCGCCACTCTACCTCTACGTCTGCAGGTTTAGGGTGAGATTGCATCCCATTAGGGTGAGACTGCATCCCGATTCAACTCCGCCACCGAACCGGACGATGTCGCAGGACTCCGTGCCAAAAACAACGGGGCACGTTAGTCCCGCTGTTCTGCAGGGACTGTCGATCGAGGGATTGATCAGCCTCATCCGCACGGAGGAGAACTGTGTAGAATGTTCCATGCCCATAACCATCCCGAACCAACGGCCGTCGATGACGACGGTTCGGTGGGCAACTAACATGCAGACTTATCGGCGTGGTCCTAAAGCAGGCCATTTAAGATTCCAAAAATACAGCCGTTGTCGGTAATATTGTTCAGCTCACTGCTCGGTATTTTAGACGGTGAACATTTTGTTTTGGGGGTTTTATAATATTGTGTAGACTTAACATGGCGTTCTAAGTACTACCCGACGTATAATGCCTACGTATATCAACCTTTTGTTTTGTATGGTGCTTAATTTTAATATAATATAAATATAATTATAAGTGTTTAGTATCATAACAAAAATTAATATTTATTTATGAAAAGTATGAGTAGCACAATAAAATTGATAACTTTTTAAGGTTTTCTTTTTTTTTCTTGCGACAATTGACAACATTTTGTTTTTTAATTAATTTATGATTCACAATATAAACAACAAGAGTAATGCTAGGGAGACGAAAAAAAATAGCCAGAACTTGTCTTATTTAGCATTTATTAATTGTCGTGACAATTAATAAATGCTAAATAAGGCAAGTTATGGATATTTTTGGCTGATTTTCTTTGGTTACCAAACATTTCCGAAACAACAATACGTATTGTAAACCATACTATAATACACATTATTGACACTCTAGTATTTTTTTTATTTAGTTACGTTTTGGGTGATAATATTTCATTACTTTTCATCATTCTAGAGAGGACCAACAACATCAAACATACGTTGAGTGAACTCGCATACCATCTGCTCGAATGAACAACAACAAAATACACTCAGGTTGGTTACAACGAAGCATCATTTGAACTTAAACAGATTAAAGAAACGCAAGACCTCGGACTCGGCCAGGCATTGGACACACGATACACTCGACGGAGCATTGGCGGCACCCATGGTCCCGCGGGTCGGCATATGCTTGACCGGCAGAGGACGGGCTTCCTTGGATCTAACGGGTGCACCCCAGCAAACAGATTTGTGAACAGCTGCCCAAGCATTTCTCTGCACGCTTTAATTTCCCCAGCAGCCCGTACATTGGCATACATCTTAAGACCAGTGCCGATATGCTCATTGTGCCCGACACCCGGAGTAAGTATTAGCATCGTAGAGAAGTAGCGCGCGCAGATATCACCCGCATTGGCGGGCTCAATGAGGGTGTTCATCCCTCCGACTAGACGGCTAATCCAGAAGAATTCCGTCATTGCTACGTGAAATATAGCGGCCAGATTTCCTGCGTCCGCGTATCTATAGAGGAATCCCCACTCAGGGCGATAGGTAGCTCCGCCATAGAAGCCACCTTGTACATCGCAGTAGAACGGGATGCATCCAAAAAAACCTTGCAGGTCGCCTGCATGCTAAACAAATCCCGGATTGAGGCCAACCCAACCCTTGCAGCAATCATCACCTATATATCCAGATGCAGAAGACCAACCGGACCCCGCGCGGGGGAACGCCTGTCCCTTTCCTTCTCTCATTTTTGGCCTTCTTGTCCATCCTGACTGTGGCCATGGTAACACCCGTTTTCAGCCTACACATGGGTATTGTTGGACTGGCGTCCAACGCCAGAAAAGGATCCAAAACCAGAGTTGAACGCCCAAACTGGCACAAAAACTGGCGTTCAACTCCACAAATGGCTTCTGCACGTGCAACACTCAGGCTCAGCCCAAACGCACACCAAGTGGGCCCAGGAAGTGGATTTATGCATCAATTACTTACT
>NC_029791.2:86013140-86013596 GCF_000816755.2 Arachis ipaensis
TGAAATCCCTCCTAGTACACTCCCAAGCAATACAGAAGAGAACCCAAAAGGAGAGTGCAAGGCCATTGACATAAGCGCCATGGCCGAACCTCTGAGGAGAGGAGAGGACGTGAATCCCAATAAGGAGGACCTCCTGGGACGTCCAGTGATCAATAAGGAGCTTCCCTCTGAGGAACCAAAGGACTCTGAGGCTCATCTAGAGACCATAGAGATTCCATTGAACCTCCTTATGCCCTTCATGAGCTCTGATGAGTATTCCTCTTCTGAAGAGAATGAGGATGTCACTGAAGAGCAAACTGCCAAGTTTCTTGGTGCAATCATGAAGCTGAACGCCAAATTGTTTGGCATTGATGCTTGGGAAGTTGAACCTCCCTTGTTCATCAATGAACTAAGTGATCTGGATCAACTGACATTGCCTCAGAAGAGACAGGATCCTGGAAAGTTCATAATACCCTG
>NC_029791.2:86013707-86016843 GCF_000816755.2 Arachis ipaensis
ACATCTGTGAGGCTCCATGAGAGCCCACTGTCAAGCTATTGACATTAAAGAAGCGCTTGTTGGGAGGCAACCCAATGTTTATCTAATTCTTATTATTATTATTTTTCGTGTTTTCTTAGGTACATGATCATGTGGAGTCACAAAATAAATATAAAAATTGAAAACGGAATCAAAAACAGCAGAAGAAAAATCACACCCTGGAGGAGCATCTGTCTGGCGTTCAGCGCCAGAACAGAGCATGGTTCTGGCGCTGAACGCCCAAAATGGGCAGCTTCTGGGCGCTGAACGCCAGAACAGGCATGGTTCTGGCGTTCAACGCCAGAAATGGCACACAGATGGGCGTTGAACGCCCAAAATGGCCACCAACCTAGCGCTGAACGCCAAGAGTTGGATACAAAGGCATTTTTACATGCCTAATGGGTGCAGGGATGTAAATCCTTGAACAACTCAGGATCTGTGGACCCCACAGGATCCACTCAGGATCTGTGGACCCCACAGAATCCCCACCTACCTCCACTCACTTCTTCTCACCACTCTCTTTCACACAACCCCATAAACACTCTTACCCAAAAACCCCTCACCAATCACCTCAATCCCTCTTCCCCACTAAACCTTCACCACTCACAATCTGACGTAAATTGGCGTTCAACGCCAGCCTTATGCCCAAATCTGGCGTCCAGCGCCAGAAAAGGATCCAAAACCAGAGTTGAACGCCCAAACTCGAAGTTGTGACAATTATGTATTAAGATCAAAGCACCAAGCTTTGGAGCCATTACCAGGGATTGTTCGAGCCTGGACATCATAATTTCGTGCACCAACGGGCATCGAGGAGACTGCAAACGTAATCATTAACGCTGGATATTGAAAATGTCAAGGTGGTTAAAGAAATCTGAGATGAATATTGATTCAGTTCCAAAGTAAATTTAAAATCAAGATCTAAAAATCTTGATTTGGTTCTAGCATAAATTTAAGATCAAATTCAAGTTGGAAAGTGTGAGGAGCGAAAATAGAAGAACAGAGAATGAGAGGAAAAGAGAGTGATACAAAAGCTAATTTTTTTTTATATTGTTTGGATGAAAATACAATGGAGGAAAAGAAAGTAAGAATACTTAATTTTTTTTCCAAAGGATATAAGAAAGTAGTATGGAGAAAGAAAATTATGACCAAGTAAGACTATATTAATATATTTATCTATGTATAAATAACAATATAATGTTGCGTTTAGAAAATTCCCTGATAAAAAACGTGTTTCAGATTCTATCCTGGAATTTGAATGTCGTGTTGGACACGTGGCGACATTCTGGCCAACACGTGGGGGGCATGCTACAACACGTGGGAGGCGTGTTGAATAATTTCCATAATATTGTAATACACTTCAAATGTCAATATTCAACCAAAATACTATCTTTCTTTCCATATTAAAAATAATTTCTATTTCTGCTAAGTATTATAAATATTGTTTAATGTTAACAATGGACACATCAGTAATTTCACGTATGACTCGGAACGTTAAGCAGTCTTCTCCATACGTTTGAAATTCAAACTGGTATGTGGGCCCCCCGCCATTGTTCCTCCTGTCATCCATTTATATGCTGATCCAAACATAGTTAACAACGAAATTTAACATTTAACTGAACTTAAACCCTAATAAAAGCCAATGGCTAATCAACGTAACCAAACAGATAATTCACAATTAAATTACGGTGAGTAACCATGTGTCAAACATCCGTTGTATCTTAAACGGCAGATGTCCGTAACGTGTGCCCTTGGTCTTGCCAGTTACCGGTACCCATCAGTTTACAGCAGGAAATGGTTCCTCTCCATTTTTTTGAACACTTATAGAGAATAAAGTGTGATCTTTTACCTTCAATTCTATAAGTGGGACCAAAATTAAATAAGAGAGAGAAAACAATGAATGGTAGGATTAAATACTGGATACCATTCAGTTTTTTTCCACTGAAGAGTATCCACTACCATTTATAGCAAGCTTGGCTTCGCTGAACACCAAACAACCCTTACACAACAGCTAACTTCCTAGCCAAAACCGTTCCCTGCACACGAACCTGACAATGTCGCAGGATTCAATCAACCAACCGATTCCCGTCCATAGCAGGGAGATCGAGGAGTTGTCGGTCTCGGAACTGATCGAACTCCTCGTCAGGGAGGTAAACTCTTCAGACTGTAACAGGCTCCTCGCATTGAACCGCGAGTTAGTAGTCAAAACCACTGAAGAACTTCACATGCACCGTGAAGATCTGGCAGCGATGAACGTGGCACAGGCGACTCCTTGTGTAGGGCGGAATGTGACGGAGTCGGGCGTCGACGAGGGGGACAGCGCGACAACCTGGCTGGAGACGCGGGTCGTAGATGCCGAACAAGAACACAGGGCCACGGTTCACCGATTGGCAACCCAGGCAGCTAACTTGACGGTCGACACCGGTAACCCTCGTCAGCGGGAAGAAAAAGAGGCAGCAAAGTGGCGTGCATTGGAACAACGGGTGGTGGAGCTGGAAAGGAAGCATGCAGTGCTGCTCCGCCATTTTGGTGTCACAATACCATAGCCACCCGGGGACACCAACAGCGGATGACGACATTACGGGAGGCCATTGACGTGGCGGTCAGATGCAAGTCCCCTAAAAAAAATCCCATCGTTTGCCTCTTTTTAGTAGTAATATAGAAACTGGCCCCTTTTTTGTAGTAGCTTGGGTACTTATGTGATTCTGAATGGCTGTTTTGAAATGCAATGTAAGGGATCATGGCGTCTTGGTGTAACTTAAAACACGCAATGTGATGAATTAAGGCTCTCTCCCTCACTAACAATGCTCATCGGGAACAGTGACAACTAAACATGCAAACCCGTGCCGGTAGGCTGAATAGTTACTATGCGAGTACCTTTTTTTTCCTCCTCTATAATTATACATTACAGTCACTGTGTCAACACAATCAGCCTCGTCCACTGGCAGCGCGGCAGTCGCGTCAGTTGTCACTTCCGTCCAGTCACGTCTATACCGCGAAACGTACCCGACACGTTACTTGCGCGTGAAACGAGGCGAGCTTGCAAAGGATTGAGGCCAACTCTTTGACGTTTATTTTTTACATATTGGTATAATCTTGGTGTAATGCTCAATCATTGGTA
>NC_029791.2:86016876-86017788 GCF_000816755.2 Arachis ipaensis
TAATTATTTTTATTTATAAATATTTTTTATTATTATTATTTTTAAAAACTTTTAAAAATAATACCAAAATTATTCAGAAATTATTTTTAATATGGAAATAGAGATGGTATTTTGATTGAATATTGATATTTGAAGTGTATTACAGTATTGTGGAAATCATTCAACACGCCCCCCAAGTGTTTCAACACGCCTCCCACGTGTTGGCCAGGATGCTGCCACGTGTCCAACACGCTCCCACATGTTGGTCAGGATGCTGCCACGTGTCCAACACGCCCCCACGTGTTGCAACACGCCCCCGTGTGTTACCCTTCTACCTGACACCTCCATCCATGCGTAAATACACTAGATTCACCCATTCCCATCCAATACACCACCCTAAACCCCATAACAAAATTTTTGGGCCAAAATTATTCTTTAATTATTTTTATTATATATTACTTTCAAAATAAATTTATTTATAATTATTTTTTCCTTTTGTAATTTTGAAAAACTAAAACCAAAATAATATTCTTTATCTTATAAAATTATTTTGGTGTTATTTTTTTGAAATTACTTTTTATACTCATGAAAATAATTATAAGAAATTATTTTGATAACGCATGGACGGACTTACAAATTATTGTTTGTCTTAACCAATTTGAGATTCGTCCGTGATCATATCAATCATCCGAAAACAACTATTAGGGGTTAGAATCTCGCATTGTGTGCATAGTAGTCCATTGGCCAGCGGGAAACCATCTTTAAAGGTAGCATGGGCACGAGCTTAGGCTTGGTGAGCTAAACCCAGTTACCCCAACCGATAGGCTTCCTCCTCTAGGCTTCTTAACCGAAGTCATCATGTCTCCCGTGATTGGCGGTGATGGGCCCACCGCCGTCCACACCTTCATGGGTGCCGTCTACTTCTGCAGCAAC
>NC_029791.2:86017794-86102428 GCF_000816755.2 Arachis ipaensis
ATACTTTAACTAGTTATTTTTGATCTGCAAATTAAATCATTTTTTTGTTGATCAAGTCAAATTCTTGTTTATTAATACTAGAATTATAATTATAAACATAAACTACAGTGACTGTAATAAGTCACTGCAATAATGGCCATTGAATATTTCTCGCAAGCTAAAAAAATACGTGTCGATAACAACTTTTAAATTAGTTAATATAGTAAAGATCTGATTAAAAATGTTTAGAGATTATCAGCACACCAGTGCGACACTCAAGTGAGTTTATAATTGGGTAAATTTACAGAAATGTTTGGTAACCAAGAAAAATCAGCAAAAAACAGTCATAATTTACGCCGTAATTTGCCTTATTTAGTAACTAAAGAAAATTGGCCAATAATAATCATAACTTGTCTTATTTAGTATCTATCAATTATTGGACAGTTAATGAATGCTAAATTTAAAACATGGCTGCTGTTGTCCTATAGGGCCTTTTGTTCGACAAATCCAAGGAATGAAAATTTTTCACTGGTCTCATGCACGTTTGTCAGAAACTAAAGTGAAGACTCAGTAGCATTCTCATAATCTTTTCAATGCACAATGTACGGTCAAGTCAAAAATTATTTATCACTCCAAATGTGGTCGGTTGCACATAAAACCGCAGACGAAGGACAAGATGGAAAAATCTGACAAATTTACTGCCGGTTTGTCTAATAAAGGGATGAATAAACCAGAAAAAAAAAACAAAAAAGCCATCAAAGGACGAAGACAGCCAATTATTCACTTGGTGCGGACGAATATGTGGAATCACAACATATTAGCTGTGTAGAACTAAACTCTGGTGGATGACGCCGGTCCGAGGTTCTTGGCCGATTCATACCAGGCTTTGTCATCGCGTAACCGGTCTCTCAGGAATGCAATCTCCTCCTCCATCTGGAACAGACTCTTCGGAAGGCACAACCTAGCCTCCCACAGCAACTCATCTACACGTTCCTTGTACCGCTGGGCCACTTGGAATTAAAGTCCCAAACCTTGGTTCCCATCTCAATCAGCAGTACCTCCAGGGGCGACGAATGTCGCGTCTTGCCTTGTGACATATTCGTCATTCAAATACCTCCCGAACGTGGCGAAGTTTACCCTGCTCGGGGTGCTGAAGACGTGGACTCCGTAGCCGTGGTGCACCTTTCCCCCCACACGAGCTGGGGACAGGGGGTAAAAATCAGGTGGTTCCATGCCGACCTTTGCGCATGCGGCCTTCAGTTTCTCCTCCAGATCATCCACGATGACGAACTCGTTGGGGTCCCAATCGGGGGCAAGATCTACAATGAGAGAAAAAGATGAAGTTGGAAAGCGAAAATCAAGGACGCAGAAGGCCGTTTAAGGAAATCGTAGGTCAAAGATCATGGCGGATAGCCGGAGAGCGTACCTATTAATGAACGGACTCTTGACGGTTTAGAATTTCTCAAATAAAATCTCGTCGAAGTATAGTTTCTAAACCAAGCAATGATCCTTTCATACAAAAAGTTGTTTGTCACTAAAAAAAAACCCTAAATTTATAAACCGAAGTATTCGAACCTCGGGTCGTTCTCCCTAGGAATTGTAATGAGGTGGTTTGTTATTGGTTGTGAGTTATTTTGGGGTTTTAAGATTTTGTACAAGAAATATAAATGGCAAAGGAAATAAACTAACAACTAATAAAGCTCTTGGCAAGATATGAGAACTAGAAATCCTATCCTAGTTACCCTCCTCAATTGTGATGAGAATTGTTCATTGCTCCCACTTAGTTAACCTCTAACCATGGAGGAAAGTCAAGTGGATGAATCAATTTGATTTCTCAAGACCTAATTAACCTCTAAAGGAAAGACTAGCTTTAGAGGCATTCAAATCAATTAGCAATCTCTAATTATCAATCAACAAAAGAATTAGATAACTCAAGAGTCACTAATCACTCTACCTAGGCCAAGAGAAACAAAATCTATACAAAAATCCAACCAAGCATTTCATCAAACACTCGGAAGGCACAAAGGAAAAGTATGGCAAATCACAACAAGAATGAATTCTAACTACAATTGAATACAAAGAATTAACAACAAAAATCAAGGAAATCACAATTATCATGAACTACCTCAAATTGCATTATTAAAAGGGAATAAAAGAAACAACAATCTATCCAAAACAAAGTGAAGAATCACAAGAATCAAAGTACATAACTAGAGAGAGGAAGAGGAGAAGATTGAAAATTGGCAAAGGAGAATTGATTTAAGACATGAATTAAACCTAGATCTAAGAAGAGAGATTAACCCTAACCTAATCCTAATCCTAGAGAGAAGTGAGAGCTTCTCTCTCTAAAACTACTCTAAACTAAAGCTATAACTAACTTCTAATCTAATTCCCCCTCCCCTTTAATCCTTGATTCTTTTATTCCTTTCTATCAGCAATTGGCGCCAAAAAATGGGTTCAGAAACCCCTCAAAATCGCCAGGCATGTGTTGCCTTAATGAAGTCATGTGCAGACATCGACGCGTGCGCGCACGGTACGCGTGCGCGTACCTGGCTGATTCCGCAATGTGCGCGCGAGCGCCTTGTGCGCGTGCGCATGCTTGGCTGTGATCAATTCTTTGGCTTTTTGTGCTTCCCTCCACTTGCATGCTTCCTTCCTTGCTTCCTTTGATCCATGCCTGGCCTATTTCAATCCTGGAATTACTAGCAAACACATCAAGGCTCCTTATGGAATCAAGGAGAAATCAAAATTCATCAAAATAAGGCCTAAAAAGCATGTTTTTACACTTAAGCACAAATACGGGAGAGATAACAAAACCATGCTAATTCATAGGTTAAATGCGAGAAAAGGTCATCAAAATACTCTAAATTCAATACAAGATAAACCCTAAAAATGGGGTTTATCAACCTCCCCACACTTAAACCTTAGCATGTCCTCATGCTAAAATAAGAAGGAACTAAGGGGTATGACATTTATTAAATGCAATTAAACTATATGAGTCCTATCTATATGCAATTACCTAAAGCAAATGGAAATGCTTAGTTCAAACAAATTAATTCCCAAGAGACATGTATAAGCACAATAGCTAGGCAATAGGAATTAAGCCCAAACCACAATTGTATTGAAATATCAATAATCTGAACTTGCAAGAATATAAATAAGATGGGTGAACACATGTATTTGAACTTTTGAACCCTCACCGGATGTGTATCCGCTCCATTCACTCAAGTGTTTAAGGGTTAATTCACTCAATTCTCTTCTAGTCAAGCTTTCCAAAGTTTGATTTTCTTCTAACAATCAACACTTATTCGATGTATGCATAGATTCATCATGAGGTCTTTCATTTAGGTTGTAATGGGGTTAGAGTCAAGGTAGGATCATTTATGGTTAAGTGGGCTAGAGTTTAGATCTTTGATTAGTATAGACTTTCCCACCTAACTATATAATAACCTATACAAATTCAAACTACTCTAACTACCCATTCTTCACGCCTCTTTTTTTTTCTTACATATTCATGCATCTTATTTCTTCATTCATAACACTTATGCATTGATTCCCTTTTTGTTGAACTTCACCTTGGGGCATTTTGTCCCCTTTTATTTTTTTCATTTTATTTTTCTCTTCTCTTTTTTTTTTCTTTTTTTCTTTTTTTTTCATACTTTGTATGAGGACATCAATTGCATAAGGTTTTATACATTCACTCAATACATGAGTATGTTCCCAATTCCTAAATATGGAAGTGTACTACCCCTTTTTATCCCATCCAATGTTCCCAAGCCTCACCAACTTTGAGTATTAAACACTCTCACTAGCCTAGGCTAATCAAAGATCCACACAAGGACTTTTCATTGGTTTTCTGCCTTGGGCTTGTAATGTGCTAAATTGAGAATAAGTTGGTTAAGCATAGGCTCAAATTTGGCTAACAATGGAGAGTAAAAAGGTAGGCTACTTGAGTAAGTGGGCTAATGAAATAATGGCCTCAATCATACAAATGCATGAATACAAGAAATAAATGGACATATAGAATCAAGCAAATCAAGGATCACAATCATAGAAAGAGAACAATTGCACACAAGAATGGAAAATAAGTGGTTATAAAATGTAACCACATCAATAGGCTCAAGTCTCACAAGCTTGTGTTCTTAATTCAATACATGCTTCACAAAGTATGAAATTCAAGCAAGTTGCACCAAAAGTTTCCTTCAATCAATTGGGTTGGTGCCCTATGTCCTATAATTAAAATTCTTGGAAAATCTCAATATTTGACTATGCATTGTTGTGATTGAAAATTCAAAAATTTTCCTTAGTTTACCCTTTTCTTTTTCACTTAAAACCAATTTCCTATGCAAAAAGGGTGACTAAGTTTTCACAATTCCCAACATGGTTTTTAATCACAACCATAAGCTAAAAAGAGAAATATGAAAAAGTATATAAAGAAAAATTCAACTAAAAGTATGGAATCTAGCATCTAAAGTATCTAAAATATCCAAAAGCATCCAAAACATCTAAAATCCAAAATAAGCAGTAGGAGTATCCAAAACGAACCAAAATAGTAAGAGTATCCAAAATAAACTAAAGATGCATCAAATATATACAAAAGTTATGCAAAGTAAGATAACTAGGAAAGTGGCCAAAATGTTCACCGGTCCTCTAATGATGCTACCGGTGACCTCCCCACACTTAAGACTAAGCATCGTCCCCGATGCTAAATCGGAGGATCAGTGGAAGGTACAACGGTAGCTGCGGAATCTGTCTGAGGCTGTGGAACCGGCTCCTCATGGGTCTGTGGAATCTCTGTAGTGTCAGGAGCAGCTGGAGGTGCATCCTGCTGAGTCGGCTCATCCGCATCCTCCTCCTGATGATCCTGCTCATCGGAGGTCGGAGAGTCTGGAAGCGGAGGTAACTCAGCGCCAAGGGAGATGAGTGCCTGATCCATCCGATCCAGTCGGCGTCTGACATGGAGTCTCTCGCACTCCAAAAACCGAAACAGACGCTGGACCAGTAGGTAAGTGGGTTCAGGTGCTGAAGGAGGTGGGGCTGCAGTCGAAGAAGATGGTATAGCTGCCTCGACTACCGCTCTAGCTCGAGAACGGCGGCTAGATGGGGGCTTCTCGTGCACCCATACACCCCAGAGAATAGTAACTTCCTTGTCATCGTCATCTGGAGGTGGTGGTGTCACGTCATTGTCCTCCCACGGGACATCAGCTAGCTCAGCTAAGCTAGTAACCAGTGTTGGGAACGGTAACAAGCCGCGAATATGAGCTCTCCACATGCTATGCCTAATCAGTCGGGGAAAATATACCTCCTTCCCCTCCATGACACACCCAATCAAGACTAGCATACCCATCAAAATCTCTGAAAAGTGAGTGGTAGGGAAGACATAGTGGGCAAATATTTGTTGCCAAGTCCTAGCCTCCCTAGTCAGATATGCAAATAGCATGCCCTTGGGCTTTGTGTTGCTCGAATCCATCACCCAGGAAGCATCTGGTGTAGCGATCACGCGCCTAAGCGCCTCATAGTCAAAAGTCATGGAGAGGAGAGCTACCTCTACCTGCTGGTAGGCACAAGTCTCAGGAGTACCAACTCTGCAGAGCAGTGCATCCTGTAAGGCATCCTCAGTGATCATAATATCTCTACCCCTCAAGTATACTGAATCCAAGTTTTGTCGGAAGAAGTTACAGTAAAATTCCTTGACCCACGAGATGTTAATCCGTCCCAAGTCCCTATCGACGAAATCCAAGCCCAGCTCAGAAATACGGGCGTTTATGGCACGCCTCACATCATTGGGAAGATTCAGCTTCTTTTCAATATTCAGATTTTTCTTTGCATAATGGGAAAGGCGTAGCTCGCAGTAGAGATTTGGAAACTTGGTTGGATCAGTGGATGGGAGTAACTGATTTTCTTTCTCCTCCTCATTCAGCGGATTCTTAGCATAGTTAGCATATGGTGAGGGTGTAGAGGTCTTGGAGCGCTTCCTCTTTTTGGAAGCAGTGGCTATAGCCTTTCCTTTATCTGACATCCTGAAAACATAGATAATATAACATAAGCCTATAGCCAAGTAGATACAAAGCACTCAAAGTAAAGCATATTCATGAAGTGAATAAAGGAAGAAGGTTTCTTGGAATGCAAGCAACAGAATACAGAATTCAAATCAAACTTCAAACCAAGAATGCAAACCATGTCTTGCACATTATTCATTAATTGAGTTCGGAAAGCACCATATCCAAAAGAATGACATAAAGAGTTAGGTTGAAAACCAAAAGAAGTTAGTTGGTTAAATGAGTTAGAGTTAGAAATCAGTTTGAAAATTAGTGATATGGTAATTACTATCTCAATTTGAAAAGAGTGAACAAAACAATGCTGTAAGCATGTTCACAATCATGAATTGCAACAAGTCATTGATGATGAAATATGATATTGCTAGAAAGCAACTAATATGAAACAAACCATCAATCAATGTGAAGATCACTAAAATCATATGAATTTATGTTGGTAGAATCAATTCATCAAGGAGTGAACCAATCAAAAGGCATTCAACAATAAATCCAATGATACATCAATGTCACAAGTCGAGAGAAACGTGGAAAAATCTTCAACTTGTGTGTTGATGTAAAAGAGGCATGAATACAAGCAATGGTCTTTTGAAAAGCTTACTCAACTATGCAATGCAAGGAAGCAAATCGGCATGACTAGCAAGCAAGAATATGAAAAGCATGACCAAAGAACTTGTTCTTAAGGAGTTTCAAAAACCATTTAAGCAACAGCGCTATAATTGAAAAGAATTCATTAGCTAGGGGCTGTTACATCCATCAAACAAGATCAGCACAAAGAAAACTGTGGTTAATGAAAATCCGGCAGCATTTCAGCAGCAAATTGGCTTTTTTTTTTTCCAAACTTAACAGTCGAAGCAGGCTCCATATGAATTCAACAACAATGAAGAACACAAAACCATATGTGAGTTCATATAGAAGCAGCAGACAGTCAATAGTTTAACAACAAAACAATTCAAACAGCACAAAGGGTATAAGCAGTTGCTGCAATCAACAATTCCTTCACCAATTCATCACAAATGAGCAGCATTAACAGAATACATGAACACAGGGCAATGCAGCAGAACAGAGCAGTTTCACATAGCAACAAAAAATCAAACAATGCCTAAATCCACTACTCAGCCCAGATTCGCTAACCACCTAAATCAAACTAAACTAACTAACTAGGCTAATTCTAACTACACTAATGTAATTAACAAAAAGCAGCGAAACAAAGTAAAACAGAAGAGAGGAAGAACCTGGGTGCAGAGATTGAACAGAGAAAAAGGAAGAAAAAGGTGAAGTGAGGCGGTGAGAAGAAGAACTGGCCAGAGCAGCGCGGCTGTTGGGTTGCACCGGCGGCGATGGTGGTCGCGGCGGCGCTGGTTGTGCAGAGGCAGCGAGAAGCAGAGAGCAGAGGGGCAGTGAAAGAGAAAAGAAAGAAAAAATGAGAGAAGAGGGAAAAGACGGCGCGGTGGTGGTAGTCGGCGGCGGCGACGGGATTGGGGTGCTCGCCGGAGGTGATGGTCACTGCGAGAAGTTTGCTGGCGGGGGGAAAGGGGTGTTGAATGGTGGGAGAAAGAAAATGGAACGTTGCTGGTGGAAAGGTTGTGATGCGCGAATGCGCTAGGGCTTCGCGTCTCTGGGGTAAGTGAAAATTCGAATCCACGCGCGTGCGCACTGTGCGCGTTCGCGTGGGTGGAGGGAATGGAAGAACGGCGCGGAAGCGCCATGCGCACATACGCGTATGTGAAGGAATCGGGATGGGCGCGGACGCGCAAGGTGCGCGTCGGCGCGGATGTGCTGGGCTGAAGGCATAAAAGGGGCCCAGAGTTGGCACAACTCTCGGGTCCTTTGGCTTAGAGGATGCTAAGACGCATCGACGCGCGAGCACATTGTGCACGATCGCATGGACGGTTGAGCTTATCGGATGGGTGCGGAGGCGTGAAATACGCCAACGCGTGGACAGCGAAGCAGAGAGGGGTGCGGACGCGTACAGTGTGCGTTCGCGTTAGTTGAGTTGAGCTGGGGGCTTAAAGTTGGCCCAGATCCAGCGCAACTCTCTGGATATTGGCCCAGAAGTCGTAGCAGCGGATCGACGCGTACGCGGCAGGTGCGCGTATGCGTGTGTTTCCCTATAGCTGTATGGACGTGCACGCACGTAGTGCGCGTCAACGTGGAAGGAATTGGGCTTGAGGCACAACGCTGGCCTAAGAGAGGCCCAACTCTCTGGAATATGGGTGATGATGCATCCTCCCCACCCTTTTTTTTTTCATGCAGAAAATTATGCTCAGGTGCTCCCTATACTGCTCGCAACTCTTTATTCAATCAACCATCATACAATTCACAAAAATGCAATTTGATATTATTCATCTACTACTAAACACAACATACACGTAACTAAGCTAACTATTAAGTTGTACAACCAAATTATGTGAAACATCTACCTTCAATGGCAACTCAAATCACTTATTAGGCAAATTTAAAAGAGAATGGAAAGAGTTTACCATGGTGGGGTGTCTCCCACCTAGCACTTTTAGTTTAAGTCCTTAAGTTGGACATTTTGAGGAGCTTATTGTCGTGGTGGCTTATGTTTGTACTCATCCTTGAATCTCCAAGGATCCTTGCTTCTCAATTGGTTGACAGAATTTCCAACCATTTTCGTCAAGCTTGGGTAAAGTTCTACCCAAGAAATGAGTCCCCATAGTTGGTCTTCACCTAGCAAGCCGGGGTCCCATATCTTATCTTCGCACCCGTCTTCAATTTGATCTTCATACTTTTTCCTTCCGGGTGGTAGACATATAGAATTCTCTTTAATATACCAAGCCTTCCTTTGAGACCCATGCAAAGTGGTATTCTTCCAATCATCGTTCCTATGCCTTGAAACTTTGACCTTAATAAGCCTAATTCCTAACTTGCAACCACTACACAATTCTCTTTTTCCTTTAAGTCCACAAAGAGCTCTAAGTTGTCCATTATTCTTAATCAAACCATATTCAAGTGAGAAATTAAAGCTTAGAGATCGAGATTTTTCCCACTTAAATGTTGTATTGGATGGTAACTTGGGAAGGGGTACCTCCCCACACTTAGACAATGCAAGGTCTACTTCCTTGTACTCTTCTTTGTGTATTTCCACCTCCTGACAAATTTCTTTAATTTCAACCATTTCCCTTTTACTTGGCTTGGTGTTGTCTTCAAGAATTCGGTTTCATGCCCAATGGGAGGTGATTCTATTTTGGATAGAAATTCATTAATGATTAAATCCATCTCTTGATCAACCTCTTTATAGTCTTCAATCTCAATATACACCGTGCCAACGTTTTCCTCTTGGTAGCTCTCTTTCTCATTGCTCACTAAGGGTATGGAAGGTTGTGCACACTCTTCTATAATTTCAACTTCATGTCCAATGGGAGAAGATTCCATTGTAGAGAGAAATTCATCCATGATTGAATCCATCTCTTGATAAACTTCTTCCAAGTCTCCAACGACGGTATGCCTTAGAGGTTGCGCACCTTCTTCAACTTTAATATCAAGCTCCTTGGAAGAGTGCTCCATGGTGCTACATTCCCTTGGACTTTTAACATCTCCTAAATCTTCAACCAATTCTTCCTTTTCTTCAATGATTATAGCTTCCTCTAGTTGCTCCAACACAAAATGGCATTTCTCATCCCCCATCGGAGTTTCCAATCTCTCCTTCATGCTTTGCTCTTCTTTCGCGGTTCCACATGTGGCTATGGAAGCACCTCGAGTATTCAAACATTGGTGGGCTAAAGTGTGCATCACCTTGGTCAAATTGGTCACAAACTCCAGTGTATCCTGCTTCATAGCTTCTTGTCCTTGAAGTAACAAAGTGAGAGGATCGTCTATTGGGGCTTGGGGTGGGTAGGAAGGTTCATCATTTTGGAGAGAGGTTCATAGTAGGAAGGTGATTCTTCTTGGTAAAGGTATGGAGATGGTGAGTATTGAGGTGGTTCTTGGGAGTAATCTTGATATGGTTGTGGTGATTCTAGAGGTTCTTGCTCATAGTGGCCATGAAAATATGGTATGGATGATTGGTTATATGATGGATATGGATCATAGGGTGGTGCTTGGTAATGAAAGGCTTGTGAGAGTGGTTGAGGTTCATGTTGAGGATGAGATTCATAGGCATATGATGATGGTGTTTGATCATCACAAAAAGAATCATCATAGCCGTTAAATTGGCATGCATTAGGATGAAAATTATACCTATAAGTATCCAGAGGTTGTTGCCAATAGGAGTGATCGATTCCTTGAGGCTCTTCCCATCTTTGTTGGTTCCATCCATGGTACATGTTGCCACTAAAGTCCACATTTCCTACAACACACTTAGAACCAAACTCAAAGCCAAAGTGAGAATTCATAATGAGAGAACAAAATAAAGCTAACAAAAATTAAGAAACAAACAAAAGATAAACCTATTCACAATATTCACATATGTACAATAACCAATAACACAACACCATTGCAAGTCCCCGGCAACGGCGCCATTTTGATGAACGGACTCTTAACGGTTTAGAATTTCTCAAATAAAATCTCGTCGAAGTATAGTTTCTAAACCAAGCAATGATCCTTTCATACAAAAAGTTGTTTGTCACTAAAACAACCCCTAAATTTATAAACCGAAGTATTCGAACCTCGGGTCGTTCTCCCTAGGAATTGTAATGAGGTGGTTTGTTATTGGTTGTGAGTTATTTTGGGGTTTTAAGATTTTGTACAAGAAATATAAATGGCAAAGGAAATAAACTAACAACTAACAAAGCTCTTGGCAAGATATGAGAAATAGAAATCCTATCCTAGTTACCCTCCTCAATTGTGATGAGAATTGTTCATTGCTCCCACTTAGTTAACCTCTAACCATGGAGGAAAGTCAAGTGGATGAATCAATTTGATTTCTCAAGACCTAATTAACCCCTAAAGGAAAGACTAGCTTTAGAGGCATTCAAATCAATTAGCAATCTCTAATTATCAATCAACAAAAGAATTAGATAACTCAAGAGTCACTAATCACTCTACCTAGGCCAAGAGAAACAAAATCTATACAAAAATCCAACCAAGCATTTCATCAAACACTCAGAAGGCACAAAGGAAAAGTATGGCAAATCACAACAAGAATGAATTCTAACTACAATTGAATACAAAGAATTAACAACAACAATCAAGGAAATCACAATTATCATGAACTACCTCAAATTGCATTATTGAAAGGGAATAAAAGAAACAACAATATATCCAAAACAAAGTGAAGAATCACAAGAATCAAAGTACATAACTAGAGAGAGGAAGAAGAGAAGATTGAGAATTGGCAAAGGAGAATTGAATTAAGACATGAATTAAACCTAGATCTAAGAAGAGAGATTAACCATAACCTAATCCTAATCCTAGAGAGAAGTGAGAGCTTCTCTCTCTAAAACTACTCTAAACTAAAGCTATAACTAACTTCTAATCTAATCCCCCCTCCCCTTTAATCCTTGATCCTTTTATTCCTTTCTATCAGCAATTGGCGCCAAAAAATGGGTTCAGAAACCCCTCAAAATCGCCAGGCACGTATTGCCTTAATGAAGTCATGTGCAGACATCGACGCGTGCGCGCACGGTACGCGTGCGCGTACCTGGCTGATTCCGCAATGTGCGCGCGCGCATGCTTGGCCGTGATCAATTCTTTGGCTTTTTGTGCTTCCCTCCACTTGCATGCTTCCTTCCTTGCTTCCTTTGATCCATGCCTGGCCTATTTCAATCCTGGAATTATTAGCAAACACATCAAGGCACCTTATGGAATCAAGGAGAAATCAAAATTCATCAAAATAAGGCCTAAAAAGCATGTTTTTACACTTAATCACAAATACGGGAGAGATAACAAAACCATGCTAATTTATAGGTTAAATGCGAGAAAAGGTCATCAAAATACTCTAAATTCAATACAAGATAAACCTTAAAAATGGGGTTTATCACCTATATCAACTTCTTTGATCTCATCGTCGACCGGCCCATCCCCGACGCCCCGTTTGCCTGCCACAGTGTCTGTTCCGGGCACGGATGCCTCCGAGGGCCTACCGTCACGGAATTCAGAGAAAGGTTCCATCTTGTGTAATGATGAAGGCTGTTAGGGATCAAGCGGCCGTTCCTATACTTCTACCGTGTGATTATTGTTTGCCGAAACATTCCGATAGGGGGGTGATTTGGTGGCACTCATGGAGGTTATATAAAAGTTCCACATCCAATTCGCCAAGTGAAACGTCACACCCGTAGAAGTAAGGTACACAGCGTTCGGCTGACTGAGGAAGCGACTGGAGTAAATGCAGTAATTTATCTCCATCGGTTTTTGAGCTCCAACTCGAGATAGTAGATGTGCTTCTTCGCGTGGCCCAAGAAGATGTGGGTGAGTGAGCAACTCCAATGGTTTCTTTTTTAGAGTTTCTATTACTGTGCATGTCAGGAAAGTTGGCTGCCAACCGTTGGAGTGAGGTAAGCATGAGTTACTTCTCTTGGATAAGAAGGGGGAGTCCCTCTGAATGGGAACTCTATATATCCAATAATAACTTGCCATTTGGCAAGTTATTTAAAAAATAAATAATTATAGAAATGATAATTAGTTAAATAGTTATATTAAATAATTAAATAATAATTAATTCAATAATAATTATAATAATTAATTAAAAATAATTAATTTTAACTATTTTAACTGATTAATTAAGTGGGACTACAACATGGACTAAAATAAGTTTGTTCCAATAGAGCATCAATGGTGCTGTATGAGACTATAGGAGGCAAGATTAACTGTAGAATAAAAAACTTTGATATTTATAAAAATACTTACTTAAACGTCATACGACTGTATCATGTACAAAAAGTCAAGTCGAGGAGTTCTAACATTCATTCAAAAAGGCAATCCAAAATAACATGGTCAGCCTGTTAACCAACCTAGTTAGATTCATTCAAAGTCAACAAATTGGACCAACAGCTCCATGTATGGGTTGGTGCTAGAGATCTCAAACACGGCCAGCTTCTGCTCAGTTATGTTGTACTTACGCAAGAAATCCGCCCACCCTCCGCTGATGGCGCCACAATTGCACCTTCTATTGCCCCCGTATCTGTCATAGACCGCCCGGACGGAAATGTCCCCTGCACGTAGAGTGATAATCACATCATCGCTAACGTCCTCTCCAAAGTGCGGCACATTTGGCTGGGCAAACCAAAAATGAGAAGGAGATGTACTTAAAGGCATGTTTAACATGAATGCAATGTGCATAAAGTCAACTAGAATGAAACGGCCACTATTGATGATGGCATTATGAACATGTTGGCATGCAATTGGGTGCTTGTTTCCTAATAAATTAGAATTTAAGAACAACAGACAAGGCATTAACAACAAATTTGTCTAATGAATTTCAACTCAACAACTGCTCCACCACATAGCCAACCATTAACAACTAAGCAACATCAGAACACAGAAGATGTGGACCACGTGCAATGGCACATATGCCAACAAAATAAGGATAAACAAAAGAACAACACTTAATGTCGACCACCTAGGCCGCAACATTACCTTCAATAGAGGGAACAACAGGGGAACAAAATAGATAATGTGGACCACAAATACTGCCAACGAAATAGGTGTATATATAGTGGAGAGGGAAAGCCATTACCAGGAAGTGGATGCCCAACAGCCTTTTTGTGATGTGCATGATGAAGAAGGGGTGCTCGGAACGAAATGTCTGCTCCACCTCGGCTGCAGCCACGCTCCTGGGGACATTGATGCACCCCGTTTGACACCGGGGCGTTGGAGGAGCGCGTGGACGGTTCCTTGGCACCTGGGGGGTTGTCATGTCACCAGAGTCACCACTGGACGTAACATACATCCTCTCCACACCCGGCGACTGAAAGATGTGAACGCTGAAGTCGTCCCTGCCCTTGTGCTTGAACAGCAGAATGTTAGAAGGTTGTAGCTTGTATTCATGATAAAACCTTTGCCATCCTCTCCCGAGAGTGATCTCTCTCGGCCCCTTGGGGCTGCATGCAATCTTGTAAGTACGGTTTGATCCGTCGGCGACTGTGATGTAGATATGGTTGCAAGCATTGGGGAGGAAACCATTTGGTAATGGTTGTGATGCCAGGGCATTTTGGCCAGTTTCACTGACCTTTTCTTTACTGTTTTTAGGGTAGTTTCATGCATTTCCTTAGAAAATAAGCTAGTTTTGGGTAGATATTCGCTTACATGTTGATTCAAGCATACATTGTGCACTTTACATGATTTCATGAGGATTTTGCATGAATTTAATGACAAATTTGATGTTGCATTTCCCATGACTTGGACTAGAACTTTGATGCACTTTATTGCTTGATTTCAGGACAAAGGAAGCAAAGAAGAACCACATTAGTGGCTACGTTAGTTACACTAACGTGGGCACTAACGTGGAATGGGAGTAACTTGCAAAGTTAATGAGAAAAGTAATCGCCAATAATGCTCTCGAAGCCATCATTGCCCACGTTAAGAGTCACGTTAACTAAGTTAACGTGAACTCTAACGTGGAAGAAAGGAAAGGGAGCCAACGTTAGTGACACTTAACATTATCACTAATATTGGACCAAGCTCATAAGTGGCCACGTTAAGAGCCACGTTAACTTAGTTAACGTGGCCTCTAACGTTAAGAGGTAAAGGGGAAGCCAACGTTAGTGACATTCAACTTTGTCACTAAAGTTGGCCAAGTCACAATAAGCCAGGTTAACTCCCACGTTAACTAGTTAACATGGAAGCTAACGTGAAGAAAGTAGGTGGTCGACAACGTTAGTGACACCAAACATTGTCACTAACGTTGGGATTAACCCAGACAAGCCCCAATAAGCCACGTTAACTCCCACGATAACCTAGTTAACGTGGAAGCTAACGTGAAGAAGGAAGGTGATCGCCAACGTTAGTGACACCTAACATTGTCACTAACGTTTAATTTTCTGCAATTCTCAACCCAAATTCGGATTTGCTCAACTAGAACATTCCTCTAACTAAAGTTGCTTGATCAATCAATCCCTGTGGGATTCGACCTCACTCTATTGTGAGTTTTTACTTGACGATAAATTCGGTACACTTACCGAAGGAAATTTGTTATGAGATAAGTTTTCCGTGCATCAAGTTTATGGCGCCGTTGCCGGGGATTGATTGTGCATCAACAATGATTAAATTGGAGGATAACTAGATTGAGCATTTTATTTTTGTTTGATTTAATTTTCTGTTTGAGTCATTTACTTTCTGTTTTAGTTAATTTCCTCCCTTCCCCCTACATCTTTCTTTGTTATTTACAATTCATTTCTCTAACCCACTAACTGTTTGATATATTGCATCATTCACACTAACAGTCATTCTGACAGAAATATTTTCTGCATCTATTTTCCTTGCTTGTACTTGTTGGTTGTATGACAGGGAGAAGAAGCGGGACTTCAACTTCCTTTGATTCTGAACCTGAGAGGACCTTCCTTAGATTAAGGAGGGAAGCAAGAGGAAAAAGAGTAGTTGGTGTTGAGGAAGAGGAGGAATACTTTGAACCAAATATGGAAGAAAACATAGAGAACCATCATGAAGAAGAGGCTCACAACCATGGCGGAGGAGGTCGAGCAAATCATGCTGGGGAGGATCGAAGAGTTTTAGGCTCTTACATCAATCCAAACCCAGGAAACTGTGGAAGTAGCATTCAAAAGCTAACCATCCATGCCAACAATTTTGAACTAAAACCACAGCTCATCACCCTTGTTCAGAACAACTGTTCGTTCGGAGGAAGTGTCCAAGAAGACCCCAATCAACATCTAACCACCTTCCTGAGTATATGTGACACAGTGAAGTCTAATGGTGTTCATCCTGACGCCTATAGACTGCTCTTATTTCCATTCTCACTCAAGGATAAGGCAGCCAAGTGGCTGGAGTCTTTCCCAAAGGAGAGCTTGACAACTTGGGAAAATATGGTGAACAAATTCTTAGCAAGATTTTACCCCCCTCAACGAATCAATAAGCTAAGAGCTGAGGTCCAAACTTTCAGGCAACAAGATGGTGAGACTCTGTATGAAGCATGGGAGAGGTTTAAGGACCTGACAAGGAGGTGTCCACCTGACATGTTCAACGAATGGGTGCAGCTGCACATTTTCTATGAAGGGCTCTCTTATGAGTCAAAGAAGGCCGTAGACCATTCATCCGGTGGATCTTTGAACAAGAAGAAGACCATTGAGGATGCCATAGATGTCATTGAAACTGTAGCAGAGAATGACTACTTCTATGCTTCTGAAAGAGGGAACACTAGAGGAGTGATGGAGCTAAACAATGTAGATGCTCTGCTGGCTCAGAACAAGCTCATCACCAAGCAGCTGGCTGACCTAACCAAGAAGATGGAGAGGAACCAAGTAGCAGCAATCACTACTTCATCAACAACCCAAGAAGGAGTGAATGAAGAAGCAGAGGGAAGTCAGGAGCAAGTCAACTACATTGGGAATTCACCTAGGCAAAACCATGATCCATACTCCAAGACCTACAACCCTGGATGGAGGAATCACCCAACCTTTGGGTGGGGAAATCAACAAGACCAAAGCTTTGATCAAAGACACCCAAATCCCAACAATGCAAGCCAGCAACATTTCACATCTAGACCATATCAACACCCCCATAACAACACCTCTCCACATCCACATCAAAACCAAAATAACTTACCTCATCCTTCCACCTCTAATCCCGATCTACAATCATTTGATGACAGACTCTCAAGGATTGAGAACCTACTTGAAGGCATAGGCAAGGAGATTCAAGACAACAAGGTGTTCAAGGAGGAAGTGCGAGCCAGTTTCAAGAACTAGGGAGACACAATCAAGAGGTTGGAATCTCAAGTGGGGTACCTCTCTGAGCAAATTCCCAAACCCACAGATGGATTCCCAAGTGATACAGAGAAGAATCCGAGAGGTGAAACAAAGAAAGTAAGATGGGAAGATTGCAAGATGGTCACTATAAGTGATAAGGAGACTGAGGACAAGCCAAGCAAGCTGTCAGAACAACCTGAAGATACCTCAGTAGAGAAGAAGAAAAAAGATTACCAAGAACCAGAAATCTCAAAACAGGAGCTGCTGAGACTCTATGCACCTTTTCCCCAACTGCTCAATGGTGCTGTGGAGAAGAGAATATACTCAAGGTTTCTAGATTTGTTTGCATCTCTGCATGTCAACATACCATTCATCAAGACTATTCAACACGTGCCTGTATACATCAAGTATATGAAGGAGCTGCTTCCCAGGAAAAGCTCACTCAAAGGAGGCCAAACTATAGTGATGAACAAGGAGTGCAGTGCCCTCATTCAACCACAGTTGCCTACAAAAAGAAAAGATCCAGGGAGTTTTCATGTCCCCTGTGCCATAGGAGGAACAATATTTGATAAAGGACTCTGCGATTTGGGAGCAAGCATCAACTTATTGTCCTTATCCCTGGTGAAAAGGCTGAAGATTAATGAGATAATTCCCACAGATGTAGTCATCAGGCTGGCAGACAAAACTCAAAAACAAGCAATAGGAGTGGTGAAAAATGTGTTGGTAAAGGTTGGGAAATACTTTCTTCCCACAGACTTTGTCATTCTGGACATGGAAGAGAGTCACACTCACCCAATCATATTGGGAAGACCATTCCTAGCTACAGCCAGAGCACTCATAGATGTGGAGTGAGGGGAGTTAATATTGAGGATCCATGATGAACAACTCAGCTTTAGTGTCTTCAAACTCTCACAAGAATCAGACCAAGAGAACAAAGAACCAAGCAAAGATCATAATGAGATGCTGACAGAGGAAGCAAGCACTGAGGCACAACCAGCCTATCTGGGAAAGCCCTTGCTTGATGAACAAGGAAATAAGCAATTGTCACAACTCAAGAAAATGCTGGAGGAACCTAAACCACCAGAGACATGTGAAGACAACAACAAAATTCCCTTAGAAGAAGAAGTCACAAAGAGCAAGGCAACATCAAAAGGGACAAAGAAGAAGGTACCAAGGGGGTGGAGGAACAAGAAGATCCCTACAGAGGACTTCTCTCCAGGGGATAAAGTGATCTCAGCTTACTTCCTAGATATCCCCCCTAATCTCCCCACTGTACCATCTCAGTTACCTAAGGTCTTCACTATCAACAGAGTTCTCTCCTTGGAACATGTAGAGATCATTGATACAACCAATGGATATAAGTCCACAGCAAGAGGGGAGGACTTTAAGCATTACCAACCACCTTGATGAAGGAGAAACGTCAAGCTAGTGACGCTAAAGAAGCGCTTCGTGGGAGGCAACCCATGTTTTATATACTTTTAGAAAATAGTGAATAAGTCAATATTCATGAATCCTAACCCAAACTTGACAAACACTTGGTGAAATCCTTATATTGCAGTATATAGTGAAGAACAAGTTTGGTGTTCAAAGCGTGCCAAGAAAGCATGAATGCAGCTGAGAGCATGCTAGTCTTGGAGCTTTGAACAGAACTTTTCATCACAGTGCTCTAAACTAATTTTGGTGTCACCCCATGGTGCCACCAATGTGCATATAAGGATACACAGTTAGTTAGAATTCATGAATAAAGAATCTAATCTTTTCTTCTTTTTATTATTCTAGCCGTAAAGTTTAAATTTTTTTTATAATATTAATTCTTACTTTTCTTATTTTATCTTTATAGGGAAAAGGAGAGGAACATTGAAGGAGATTGATTGGACAACTAAATGAGAAGGGTTCGGCCACTTCATGAAGAGAAACTACACACTTGTCTCAAGAAGGAATGCATTGGAAAATGTTGCCATGCAACATTGAAAAAAGGAGAATCTTGAAGGCCGAACCAATAACCCTCATAAAGTGATGATCCTTGTCCTTTCTCCATGCACAACCCCAACCGTCCATCAAGCAACCATTCCATCAATCCATACCCTCCATTCACTCACAATCTCCCTATATAAGTGAGTCCTAGTGCATACTTACCCCTCACACTCAAATTCCCACTCTCCACACTTAACACTTTCGGCGTCCAAAAACCTCTTCATCACACCTCATCCTAACCAACCAAATTCCTCATCTATCCCTACCTTCCAATCCCCTCACACAGCAACTCAAATTCATGGCATCGTCAAGCTCCAAGAGGCAAAAAAGGAAGGAACCAATGGAGAGCATTCCTTTCGATGAGAAAAGATTCAAAAATGCCTTCCATGAACGAGAATTTGAGCAGATAAAGCTCAAAAAGATACTGCCCGAGCTGACCTTCCAATTCAATGAAGACGAGTGCCCACAGATTCGGGAGAAAATTGAAAAAAGAGGGTGGCAAAGGCTCACTGATCCAGAGGGAAAGATCAATGCAAACCTCATCAAAGAGTTCTACGCAAATGTGGTTAGAGAAGACAAAACCAGGGCTCCAACCTTCAAAAGCTATGTAAGAGGAAAGGAGGTGGACTTCAGCCCAAATGCTATAACAAGAACTCTTCACCTGAAATCACCACATTTTGATGAGCCCAGATATCATGCAAGGATAAGTAAAAGCCAAGACAATGATGAGCTCACAGAAATCGTGACTGACATCTGTGTTATAGCAGCTGACTGGGAAAGGTATGGAGATGGGAGACCCCGGTTCATCAAGAGGGGAGACCTTAGCCCAGAAGCCAAGGGGTGGTTTGAACTCGTGAGGAGGTCTATCCTCCCAGCTGCAAATAATTCAGAGGTCAATATTAATTGAGCAACTATGGTACATTGCCTAGTATAAGGTGGAGAAATCAATGTGCATGAACTGATAGCTAAAGAAATTCAAGATTCAGTTGAGAAGCTTGAATCAGGTGCCAGACTTTGGTACCCTAGCACCATTCTCAGATTGTGCACAAAGGCCAAGGTGGTCTTTGAGCTAATGACAATCCAGCATCTGGTCTATACTACACCTGCTCAGCAACAAAGAAGGCCACAAATAGTGAAACTAAAAACAAAAGAAGGAGCTCACCAAGAGGAGTCTCATCAGGAAGAATATCAACAAGAAGAGCATCCTTACCCAGCCGACTTGAATATGAATCACCTTTTAAAAGCCATTGAAGATTTGGGGATGAGACATATGGAAGGACAAGAGCAAATACTAAACCTTCAGTCCAACTGGATGAGACAACAAGAAGAGTGGCAGAAACAACAAATGGAGCAGCAACTGGAACAATACTCCCAGCTCACTCAAGCCATCCACCAAGTTACTGAGAGGCAAGAACATCAAGATAAGTACTTGCAAGAAGTCAATCAGCGGCAAATAGCTCAGATGAAAGCATTCAATGAGTTCACTGTACTTAATGAAGGACGGCAACTACATAGGGAGGAGTTCAACATAAACACTCAGGCCAAGTTGAACTACATGTCTAGTCATATGCATCATCTACACTATGCCATCCCTACATATGATGAGGTCCAAAAAGATTTTGTAGAACAAGAAGAAAGGAAGGTGAAACAGCAAAAGGAAACACTAAAGAAGAAGATGGAAGATGGTGGTTTCTGGAAGAAGTTGATTGGAAAAAGCAAAGGGAATGGGAGTACGAGCACTCAAGAGGGACACAAGGAGGACAAGCAAGGAGGAGAGCATGGGCAACCACATGAGTAAAAGGTGGTGGAGTTCCTTCTTTGGTCCATCTTTTTCTATGCTTTGAATAAGGAAGATCTTGTATGAAATAGAACCTGCTTCCATAATAGTTTAAACCTTTTCAATTCTGTCTTTTAAAGTTTTTTTTTGTTGAATAGGTCTATGTTTGCTAGTGTCTATGTCACTGCATCATCTCTTTACTTACTTGTATGCTTGTCCCTTTGAATCAAATGAAAAAGAGATTGTGTATTTCAAAAGACCAGAGAGGAGTTCATACTATGGAGTAAGTTCATGAGTTTATGGTATAGTCATAAGTTAGCTAAGTTGGTTCAACCATAAGGTGGAAAGACAACTATCTGTCAGGAAAACTATGCTTGAGACACACCCCATGAGACTAGCTAAATAAGAAGATCCTAACAAGAAAAAGGGAAAGAACAATAAAGGTTGAAAAATAAAAGAAAAAGAGTAAACAATAAGGCTAGGCACCAATGGTTTTAATCTTGAGGCATGTGTCTGTGGTGCTCCTGTGTGAGGGATCTACTTGGATGAATAAGCTCTTAGGGGTGCCTTATCACTTGGTAACTTGGGTTAACTAACTCGGGATTATCAGCTGAAAGTCCACTATCAAGAGTAACCTTCACTACAGAGCATTTAGTAACCCAAAGAGGTGCTGGACACCAAGGTCTCAAGAAAAGAAAATAAATAAACTATATGCCTGTGGTGTGTATGTATGGGGGAAAGAGACTTGAGGAAGTGAGTTCTTAGGGTGCCTTAACACCTAGCACCTTGAACCAACTGGTTCGGGAGTGTTGGCTGAAAGCTTATCTTAAAGCGTCGCCCCCTTACAGAGCACTTAGCCTAAGAACACAAATAAGCCCTGAAATAACAATAAAAGGATCAATGAATAAAAGTCTCATGGGATGCAATCACAGTGAGTATTCTAGGACATGATAAAAGTCTGAAAGCCAACATTCAACTTTGTCACTAACGTTGGCCAAGTCACAATTAGCCACGTTAACCTAGTTAACGTGGAAGCTAACGTGAAGAAAGTAGGTGGTTGACAATGTTAGTGACACCAAACATTGTCACTAACGTTGGGATTAACCCACACAAGCCCCAATAAGCCACGTTAACTCCCACGTTAACCTAGTTAACGTGGAAGCTAACGTGAAGAAGGAAGGTGATCGCCAACGTTAGTGACACCTAACATTGTCACTAACGTTGGAAGGAGGCCACACAAGCCACAATGAGCCACGTTAGAGGCCACGTTAACCTAGTTAACGTGGACTCTAACGTGGGAGCTAAGGGCACATTGGAACGTTAGTGACAAAGGTAAGTTTCACTAACGTTCTCGAAGGTTGGCAAGCCTACGTTAAAAGAGCCACATTAACTAAGTTAACGTGGACTCTAACGTAAGGAAGGGGGAGACTTCTCAACGTTACTGGGAAAGGTGAGTCCCAATAACGTGTGCGAAGGACATAGAGTCAACGTTTGTGCCACTAACGTTGAAGTTAACGTGGCTCTTACTCTGGTGAGGAACGTTAGTGAAAAAGGTAATTGTCACTAACGTTCTCGAACCCATATTTTCACTGAACGTTAACACCACTAATACACAGGTGTGCCGGAATAAGCCATATTTAGCACGAATATTTTTAATTAACAATCTAGAAAGTTACCCTATTCCCGAAATAATTGTCTTTTATTTTTTAAATTTTAGATAGAAAAATCTTTCTTAAATATCAATGAATATCACCATTCATATTGACATTATACCTCACACTAGATAAAATAAAATATGAAAGTATTAGATAATGTAATATAATATATTTTATTATGTATATATTTATATAAACGTATGGATATTACACATATATACAAAAATATCATTTCATTATATATTACAGTAATAGATAAAATGCTAATAATTACACTTTGGCTATTACATATCGTAACATGTACATATAAATATTATTTATGCTATACTAAGTTTAATATTATAACACCCGTGTCTTTGCTTCTGGGCCTGGTTTGCTTCTGGGCCTGGGTTCCATTCCATGGCAGTTGGAAAAAAAAGTAAAAAATAAAAAACCAGGAATGATCCTTGTGGTTCTGCTCTTCTTGGACTTTCCCTGGCCCATGACCCAATAAAAATTAGATGAAGGACTCACTGGATGTTTTCGTCTATTACACCGGCTGAAAAATACTTGCACCTTTCATTCGAACCCATAACACCCTGACTCCTTCGTCGTTTTGCATCCAACCACCAACACCTCTTCTGAGAGACTCTCGCACGAAGTTTCCTCAGTCCACAGATAGCAACCTACACAATCCAGGTAAGCCGTCCCGAATCCCTTACTGCGATTCGATTTAGACCGTCTGTTGGTTGCTTCACAGAATCCCACCCATCTGATTGTGTGAAATTGATATCATCAATATTCGAGGCCGTCTGTACATGTTGCATGTTTTTTTCCTGCAAAAAAAAATGTTTTTCACTATGTTACCTTGCATCGTCATTCTTGTTATATGGGGCCTTTGATTCGACAGTGGGGAATACCATTATCCAATCTCGTTGGTGGTATCCCTTCATGGGAGTGAACTGTTTGCTGAACCCTTGCCTTGGTTCCACTATCTTGTGCCGGCTACCTTCTCTGCATGTTTCATCTAACATGAAATCTTGACAGTTTTTATCATTCCTTTGTTCCGTGACCTGCCTGCTTGTTTGTTTTACTTCGCGATTCTAATGTAGAACCACTGAGTTCGATTAGCAAAAAAATGACTCACTCTGGAACCCCTTGTTTTATGTTCCAAAGCTTTTGCACATGTTTCTGTTGTTCGCTTCCATTTTTTCTCCTTCTCAGATGAAACCCTAAACCCTAACGATGTTTTCGGTTCCTTCAATTTTTGACAGTGTTTAACTATTAGAAAAGTCAATAACGTTTCTCCAATATTGTGTGTTGTTGTTTGAAATACTATTTAACCACCTCTAGATTATGACTCTCAGGGCTGTTATTTGTACTGTAACAGGTGATCTTGTCTTCATCCAGGAACAACGGCAAGCGGCCTGCAACAGACCTTCAACGAAACCAGCAACACTGCTCATTGCATTTTCTGAAGCCAATAATAAGGCCCCCAAGCTTCAAACTGGTAAGCCACCTCTCCCAAGACGTACATCACAGGACACACAATGTTATTACTTCCCAAATGATCAATGTGTTGGCCAGCACTTTCCTGTTCTTTCGCAGGCCCTCCCGATCGGTCCAGACAAACTCCCCAGCAGGGCCCCTACATAACCCTGGTGGTCCCTGACGGGAGGTGTATCGGCCATCGGTGCTTCTGGAAACAACAACAAAATGGCAGCATCGCATTGACCCGTGGTTGGCCAAAGTTCTACCGGACGTACCAAATTAATTTAGACTCCATGCTTCTTTTCAAGCATAAGGGGAACTCTGAATTCCAAGTGCGTATCTTTGACTTCGGTGGACGCGAAAACACATACCGCCCCCGACCGTCAAAGGAGCCTCCGTACGAAGCGAAAGGTGCTTACCGGCGTGCCCGTTGTATCAACCATCCTTCTTCACACAAGGCGAAAGTGATAGCCCAAACGCACAAGACCAAATGGCCATTCTTTGTAATGGACCTCACTGACCGCGTCTTGCACTCCTGCCTGTTGGTAAGGCACACCAATTCATTTTCTTGTACATGTCTTCAGCAATAAGGTTTTTTCTCTGTTAATGATCTGCTGCTATGCTACAATCAGCTAAATGTCCCTCATCTGAGCCATTTCACTGGTCAGAGACACACACACTCTTCCTAGTGGCAAGCGAGACGATAGCTTCGGGGTCATCTCCGGAGGCTGGGCAGACTTTGTTAGCCTATGCAAATTCGAGCCCGGAGGTGTGGGAATCTTCGAGGTCATGTCAACTGAGCCAGTCATAGTACTGCAGGTCCGATGTCGCAACGATGCTGTAAGCTCCTGACTCTTCTTGCTATCCTTATGTTGTTAACCAGACTTGTATTTTGTGGATGAACTTTGTGTGTACCACTTTTTGCGAATTCCGTTACTTGATGTGCTAATTCCTGGGAAAACAATAGACCAAGTTTCTTGTATTTTGTGGATAATGCTGTATCGCTCTTTGAAAATAGACTGTGTTATCTTCGTGTAATATTTACGGCTGCTGGCACCACGTACATCGCGTCCCAACTTGCTAACCAAATTGAACTCCATCTGCAACCTACTTCTTACATTACGCTGACTATTACTGCTTTACTTCAGTGGATTTCTCCATTATTAGTTATCTGCATTCACTATGCTATAATTAAAACGGCTTAATAAGGACCACCAAATATTTCTCATACACCAACTCCCACGTTAAGGCAAATCTTCAAATCTCTTACGATAGATTAGCACAACATTTGCATCTGCATCAAGGTTTTACAGGTAGATGTCGATGTAGAAGTGTTACTTTATTTTTTTTGGGTACTTTGTAGAAGTACTACTTGACCAGTTCTGCAGGAGGAGTTGGGGTAGCATTATTAAAGTAACTGCATAGAATATGGCTCTTTTTTTTTCTCGGCACGAGTCCGGGACCATTTCGACATCGAACCCAAAACCAACAACTTCCCTATCACCCAATTAGTATCCCACCTATCGACCAAACAAAAAAAGAGGGTTCCCTCCTACACGCCGGCCAGGAATCTTTGTTTCCACCTCCATTGCCACTGTCCATTACCGACGACCATTACGAACTTCTTCTTGCCATCACCATTTCGCGAGATAACATCTTCATCATGTCGCTGTGTCTTAGGAGTGGCCATGTTCTGTTTCCTATCTCCCATGCTAGACCCATTTCCTTCTCCATCCAGGATTTCCATCCAAGATTTGCAACGCTAACTAGTTGCCCTCGTCGGCCACTGTTGAAGACCATCAGGCACTTCCTTCATTCAATCTCCCAATATCGAACCCTCCTCCATTCAGCCGGGTATATGGAGCTCTCCCTTAGTCGCTGCCACTCGGATTGCAGACTCACCAACCCTCATCTCCATTTCATCAAACCTTCTCGTCGGCATCGTTTCTTTCGCTGGGCATATGGGGTTTTCCGTCACTCACCGTCATTATGATAGAGACCCTTCCAAGCTTGTCCCCATTCGATTGCTGGACTCAGGATGGTGACCGTCAGAAGATTTTTGGGATGTGGGTTTTGTATTACATAGTTTTTTTTTGGGGAACGACGGTAGTCCACCTCCTAAAACCCATAGTGAACAAAAAAACTAACCCATTTCCAACAAAAAATAAATAAACCGGAAATTATAACTCAAACCAAAAAAATCATGGTGTACCGGTTCACAAATAAACTAAACTTTGGGCCAAACATATAATTTCCAGCAAATACCTTACGGACCTCATCCTAACCATCCAAATGGAATCTTTCCACCTGGTCCACCATCGTCCTGATTATACTTTCCCCACCAAAGACAAAGCCTAAAAACAATATCCTATAAAAGATTCAGTAACGAAAGAAAAGATAAGATTAAATCCCTTTTTCTCAGCTCTCAAGAACAATATTATACAGTGATGGGTTGTGGAATAATTAGTTTTAGTAAAATTAGGTATTTTTTATTTATTTAGTTTGGTTATATTATAGGTATATTTTTTTGTTTATTTAATTTAGTTTTTTATGTTATACAAAAATATTAAAATATTCAATAAGTATTGATATAATTGTATTTTTATAAATTGATAAAAAAATTTGCAAATTACAACTTAAGAAGTTTTAATTTTTCAAGCTAAGTTCTAGATTCAATTTGATATCTTTTCACATCATCTTTGTGAAATCGGATAACTTTTTAATTCACTTAATTTAGTACTATTTTATATTTGTTGGTTCTTTAATTGAATATTTTTTTGCGAGAAAAGATATTTAATAAGTGATCATGCCCTGACTCAATAAACAAAAGCCAGGCCTGAGAAAACAAAAAGGTCCACTAATAAAGTGGCCCTTCACGATAACTCCGACCTCTTAAAGAGGTCGGACAAAGACATAGAGGCCCAGATATACTTGACCTAACAAGTAACTGCCTCAGTAAGTCTCTCCTATTATCTCTATCTCATCTAGAAGGTAGATCCCAACAAACTCCTAAGATAAAGGAAACGCTTATCTATTAGAAAAGATAGAACTACTCCAACAAAGGTGGTTATCTACTCTTAAAAATACACTAAAACTCCCAGGTATACCTCACGCTTCAATCTATTAAAAACCTGCTTAAAGCCCTTGCAGACTTAAGCACCGGAGTGTCTTGCAGGTACCACCCCCACCTCCTCACGAGAAACTCGGACAAGCGATACCTCGGCACCAAAGAGGTTAGACAATGCCATACTAAGGGATCTGGACCTCACGTTTAGGCCCAAATCAATGTTTCAGGTAAACCTCGGAATATTGGCGCCGTTGCTGGGGACCTGGGAATCACCCTCTAACAAATAGCGGACCATGAGCGCAAAGATGGCTATACGTCATCTGAGTCTGAACCAGAAGATCAGCCAGAAGACCAAGCCCTCTTGCTTTCGCCTCCACCACTGCTCCATGGCCCCCACGAGGAAGGGACCTTAGGAACTCCTTAAACAAGGAGGATCCAGTCTGAGGTCCATGATAGTGGCGAAAATTGACCAATTAAGAAATTAATAAACGAGATGCGTTGCAAGTACAGTTCTCAACCAGCTAAGATCCGCCTTCTCAATTTAAAAAGGGTTGTCACAAATTTTAGAATTAAAAATACTGGGAGTATGAGTCCCAAGTCGTCTCCCAACGAGTTGCAGGAAAACGTGCTATTTTATTAACTAGAAGTTTTCCAAAAAAGTTTGAGTTGGATAATGAGTAATTAAAATAATTGTAAATTAAAGCAATAAACTAAGAATTATTATTAATATTAAAAGGCCTTGACTGGGGGAATGATTAATTGGAAGTTCTATCCTTGTTGGAATCTTCTCAAGTGTAGTGTAAAGAGGTTGCTGTTTTCACTTAGTTAACCCTTACTAAATAAAGGAAAGTCAAGTGATTGAGCTAACTCTTACCCGCAAATCCTAGTCCTCTCCCTTGGGAAGGTCTAGCGTTAGTAGGTACAAAATTAGCCAACAACGTCCAATTTAACTAAGCACTTGAGTATTCCAACTCAAGTGTCTCCTCTTAATCAACTCCCATGTCAAGTAGAAAATTTACTCCATTGACATGGATTTACTGCTCATAAAAATATAAGAAGACATAATTAAATGAAATAAAATAGAGAGTTAAAGTTAATTAAAAATAAAAGTAACTCTATATATTAATAAATTCAAAATGCAACATACTTAATTGAATAGGGTCAATGATCAACATGAAAAGAGTAAAGGAATAAGGAAACAAACTAAAGTAGTGTCTTCAATGGAGGTAATGACTCTTCAGCATCCAAAATCCAAAGCGAAAGCATAAACTATCAATGTAAAGCTAATCTAGATTCAGATCTAAAACTAAAAGTAATCCTAATATCAATGTATCTGAATGTGTGTTGATGCGTGTTGAGTCTCTGCATGTTCCCTAGCTTTAGTCTGTGTTTCTGGGCCGAAAACTGGGTTAAAATGTGGCCCAAAATTGTCTCTAGCGTATTTTACAATTTCTGTAGATCGCGCAGGTCACGCGTATGCGTCATCCACGCAATCGCGTCATTCAGCGATTTTCCTTGTCACGTGTTCGCGTCGTCCACGCGTTCGCGTCATTCGTGCAGACTCCACTCCACGCGTTTGCATCAGGTATGCGTTCGCGTCGTTGCAATTTCTTCATTTCATGCACTCGCGTGAGCCATGCACTCGCGTCAATATTCGCTGGTCATCTTAGTTTCTTGTGTTCTTTCCATTTTTTCAAGCTTCCTCTTCATTCTCCAAGCCATTCCTGCCCTATGAAGCCTGAAATACTTAACATACGGATCATGGCATCGAATGGTATAAAGGAGAATTAAAAAATATACAAATTAAAGGTCTCTAGGAAGCAAGTTTTCAACCATAAACAATACTAGGAAGGAATTATAAAATCATGCAATCCATATGAATAAGTAGGTAAAGACTTGATAAAACCACTCAATTAAACACAATATAATTCATAAAATAATGGTTTATCAACCTCCCCACACTTAAACATTAGCATGTCCTCATGCTTAGCTTAAGGAGATAAAATAAATGAGTAGGAAAATGTAAGACTCATGCAATGCAATGCAACTATATGATTCTTGTCTACTTGGTTAAAAGTAATTAAGTTCTTTTAGACAAACATAAATCAAATTCTACTAATTCAAATTATGTAGTAAAAATAGGTAAAATTATAAGAAGATAGCTCATGAAAGCAGGGAACATAGAAATTAAGCATTGAACCCTCACTGATGGTGTATATGTACTCTAGCCTCTCAAGTGTATAGGGTAATCACTCTACTTTTCTCTAATCATGCTTTCTAAACTTTATTCTTCACCTAACCAATCAACAATATTTAATGTACTAATGCAACATCATGAGGTCTTTTCCAAGGTTGTAATTGGGCTAAGGTTAGGGTGAGGGTATATATATGGCTAAGTGAGCTAGAATATGAATCTTTGACTAACCTAAGCTTTCACCTAACATACACATACTCTATTTAATTCTATTTCATGCCTAGCTACGCATAATTTCCACTTTCACATTCTATAGTCATGTATTAACTTTTTCTCTTAATTTTCTTATCACATATGCATTGGAGCTTTACTTAACTTAGAATTGGGGTAATTTTGTCCCCTTATTTATTTAAATATTTATTGAATTTTTTGAATTTTTTTTAAAAATAAAATAGAAATAACATATCAATGCACATGGATTTTTAATTTTTCTGTTTTACATGAGTAGGTACCCAAATTTCCATTATTTTATTAAGGTAAGAACATAACATATTCCTTTATTAACCCATGTTCCCACAATTTTCCCATGCTTAATTAACACACAATCTCTATCTTAAGCTAACCAAAGATTCAATTTGGGGTGTTTAATTATTTTTCTGCTTAAGGCTAGTGATGTGATAAAATATAGAACAAATGAGATTTAAAAGGCTCAAAGTGGCTGACAAGGGTGATTTAAAGGGTAGGCTTATTTGGGATAAGTGAGCTAAACAAGTAATGGCCTCAATCATATGCATGCATATAAATACATTAAGCATTGGACATATAGAATGAAACAAAATAAAGATTACAATCATAGAGAAGTGAACACACAAGAATAAAATATTTATGGTTAAATAATGTAACTATATAATTAAGCTCAAAATCTCACGGGTTGTGTGTTCTTAGCTTTTTAAACTATGTTCCAATTACAACTTCAAACAAATTTAACACAAAAGTTTTGATTTAAATTAGTAAAAATTTTCAAAATTAAGGTCTTAAGAGAAACTTATTATTTTTCAACCAAATAGAACATGCATGCAACTAATTATTACTATGCAATCTATCCTAAAGAAAAACTAACTAAATATTCTATTTTATTGGTGTTTTAGGGAATAGAAATTACCTCCGGAAGTCAGGTACTGACCGACCTCCCCACACTTAAAGCCTTGCACCGTCCTCGGTGCCATCTGTCAGGAATAAAGGGGGGGCTGGTAGCAGCATCTCCACCATCGGGACCGTCATGGCTCCCTGTGTTGGTAAATAAAGTGGAGTCTGGGGTGTCTGAGTCTTTGTTAGGTGGGTGGTTACCAACAAGTAGCACCTTGAGGTATGTAAATCTGCGCTTGTTACGGTGCTCTTTTTGCTCTCCTTTCTGGTCAAGCCGGTCTAACCTCTCAAGTATCTGATGGAGTAGTTGGTTTGTGGAAGGTGCTTGTGATGTGGAAGAAGAAGGGGTATCTTCTTCTGGTTCTGTGCTTCGGTTGATAGTGGCTGCTGGAGGTCTGATATACTTCCCGTTAGGGACGTATTGATCATCTCATGGAATCATGGCCTTGGTGTCCCTAGCTCTATAGGAGACTCCGGCTGCTGAGACTAGATCTGAAACCAAGGCGGGGAAAGGTAGGTTGCCCGCAATCTGTACGTGTCCCATAGCATGCCGAATGTGTCTTGGTAAATTGAGGTGCTGGTCTGTAAGGATACACCAGAGTAAAATAGCCATGTCTGCAGTGAAGGAGGATTTGTGAGTGCTCGGAAAGACGTAATGGGACATAATTTGTGCCCATACTCGAGCCTCCAAGGTGAGTGCGGAAGCCGATATGCCCTTAGGTCGGGAACAATGGTATCCGTAGATCCATATGCTACCAGGTTATACGATAACTCTGAGAACGGCGTCCCAGTCAAATTGGTATGTCTGGCGCTTGAATGAGGCTTCTTGAAATGTGTCCAATCCTTCTGGAGCAGAGGGAAGATCTAAAGCTTGTTGAATGGCTTCTTCGGTTATGGGGACTTGCTTCTGACGGACATAGACAGACTGCATGGTTGGCATGTGAAAATTAGAGTAGAAGTTAACTACCCATGTAAGATTAACCTGCCGTGGCTGTCTCTGTAGGAATCCCCATTGTCTTTGCTCGATGTGGGGCTCAACAATTTCAACAATGTTGGTTGGGAGGATGAGAAGGTGCTCATTGTTATAGTTCCTTGCTGCCAGGATGGGGAACATCTGCTCACAGTAGCGGTTAGTAAACCGCACAGTGTCCTTTGCTGGAAAGACTTTTTCTTTTTCATCGACCTTAATGATCCTCTTGATTCGTTTTGTTGAGGGTTTCACCACTGTTGAAGATGGCTCTTCCACTAATGCTCTTTTTGTTCCTCTCCTTGCTGGTGGTTTGGGAGTAGCTTTCTCCTTGCCTTTCTTGGTGGCCATCCTGAAAAAGGAAAGAGAAAGTAATATGTAAAGCTAAGGGTTCAAGCAAGGGAGCGAGCATTAAGGGTGATAATCAATGCACGGTAAAGAAGGATGTCATTAACACATGGCCTAGACTACATGTGAAAAGTTCATCAAAGGTAATATAGCAAGTGCGTGTGATGGCAATTAAATGCAAGATGTTTATTGGCATGCTGGCAAAGGCATGAGTAGCATAGATCAAGAATTCAATGTCCAAGTTAGATTACCAAGCCTTTCAAACTAATAATCTGTTTGTATTGACAATTATATATAATTAATAAAATATAAAAGGGGTTTTGTGAAAAATAGGCATTAAAGTAGTAGAATAGAATAATTAAAAATAATGTGCAATGCCATACGGGCTTTTTCACAAACACATAGCGTGCATGGTAAATAAGTTATTGAAAGTAGTAAATTGAACATGCAAGCAACCCTTTAAGAATTAATAATAATTGTCAAACAATTCCACAATAATTCACAAGTAAAATATAGAAAATAATGACCTAAATAAATTTCTAACACCAATTAAAGGAATAAAAAGAAAAAGGAAGAAAAGAAAAATATAGATAATGAAAGTGAAAAGAGAAAGAAAACATAAATAAAAATAATAAAGGAAAAGTAAAAAGTAAAGAAAGAATGAAAATAACCTTGATAATGGATGTGAAAAAGAAGGGAGGAGAAAGTAAAAAGTGAGAAGGAGTAGAGAAGGAAGAAGGGAGAAGAAACAAATAAGAAGGGAAAAAGAAAAATTAGGATTTGAGGAAGAAAAGATATGATATTTGGCTGATCTGGATAATCTGTGTGCCACATGTGACGCGGACGCGTGGGTCACGCGGTCGCGTGGTGTGTGATGTTTTTCAAGTGACGCGGACGCGTGGGTTATGCGGTCGTGTGACTTGATTTGTGTGAGTGGCGCGAGAGCAGCCTCGCGTTCGCGCGACTCTCTGTTTTAAACTCATTTTGCCAAAATTTAGGGTGACGCATTCGCGTCGGTGATGCAATCACGTGAATGGCCATATTTTGAGGACGACGCGGCCGCGTGGGACACGCGGTCGCGTGATAGGGCTGGTGCATCTAGCATCAAGCCAGCCCCACTCCATCATAATTTGCTGCCATACACGTCTTTTATGTCGATTTTTAGGGGCACGCGTTCGCGTGGGTGACGCGAACGCGTGGGAGGCTATTTTCCAAAATGACGCGGTCGCATCAGCGACACGGTCGCGTGGGCATGTTTGTACCTAAGGCACGCCTCCAACCACACTTTCGCGTGACTTTCTGTTCAATTCTCTTTTCTTCAGAACGCACATATGACGCGGACGCGTCAGCGACGCTTACGCATCGCGTGCGTTTTTTTTATGTAATATGCAAATGCAAATGCAGGCTATATGCAACTATATGCAGAGATTATGAGAAGAGTCATTAACAAAATTTAAATAGAATAAAGTAAAATAAAACTAAGACTGAAACGGAACGATCATACCATGGTGGGTTGTCTCCCACCTAGCACTTTGCTTTTACGTCCTTAAGTTAGACGCTCTTCAGACTCATTCTGCTTCTGTTGGTGGGTCTTCCAAGAGGAAGACCTCTAGTTCCTTGTGATCCTTCGTCTTTTCACCATGATAAAGCTTTTGACGATGTCCATTGACCTTTAGAAATTTGGAGCTAGAAGGATGATGCAGGTGGAAAACTCCGTATGGCTCTGCCTTTTCTACTCTCTATGGACCTTCCCATCTTGATCTCAGTTTACCTGGCATAAGCCTCAGTCTGGAGTTATAAAGAAGAACTAAATCCCGTGGTCTGAAATCTCTCCTTTTTATATGCTTGTCATGGACAGCCTTCATCTTTTCTTTGTATCTCTTGGAGTTGTCATATGCTTCTAGGCGAAGATTCTCCAATTCTGCTAGTTGCAGCTTTCTTTCAGCACCAGATTCTTCATAGTTCATGTTGCACTCCCTCACAGCCCAGAAAGCCTTGTGTTCTACCTCTACTGGAAGGTGGCAAGCCTTTCCATATACTAAGCGGAAGGGGCTAATCCCAATGGGTGTCTTGTACGCTGTTCTATATGCCTAGAGTGCATCTTGTAGCCTGGCACTCCAGTCTTTCCTGTGAGGTTTTACTATCTTCTTTAAAATGCGTTTAATCTCTCTGTTAGAGACTTCTGCTTGCCCATTGGTCTAGGGATAGTAAGCTGTTTCTACTTTATGAACTATCCCATGCTTCTTCAGTAAGTCTCCTGTTACAAAAGTGAGTGCCTTGATCGCTCACGATTGCTCGTGGTGATCCAAAGCGACAAATAATATGATTTCTAACAAAGGAAACAACAGTATTAACATCGTCAGTACGGGTAGGAATTACTTCCACCCATTTAGAAATATAATCTACAGCTAACAGTATATAAAAGTAACCATTAGAATTTGAAAACGGACCCATGAAGTCAATGCCCCAAACATAAAAAATTTCACAGAAAAGCATAATCTGTTGAGGCATCTCATCCCTCTGGGATATATTACCAAACTTTTGGCAAGGAGAACAAGATTTACAAAATTCAGCAGCGTCTTTAAAAAGAGTAGGCCACCAGAATCCATAGTCTAGAATTTTTCTAGCTGTTCTTTGAGGGCCAAAATGTCCTCTACTTTCAGATGAGTGGCAGGCCTCTAAAATGGACTGGAATTCTGATTGAGGCACACACCGTCTAATTACCTGGTAAGCACCACACCTCCATAAATATGGATCATCCCATATATAATATTTGGACTCGCTTTTCAGCTTGTCTCTTTGATGCTTAGTAAAATTTGGAGGAAAAGTGTGGCTAACTAGATAATTAGCTACAGGTGCATACCAAGGAACTACTTCAGATACTACATGTAAGCTATCAAATGGGAAATTATTATTTATAGGAGTGGATTCATCTTTAATATGCTCAAGGTGACTCAAGTGGTCTGCCACTAAATTCTGGTTACCACTCCTATCCTTAATTTCTAAATCAAATTCTTGCAGCAGCGGTATCCAACGTATTAGCCTTGGTTTGGACTCCTTTTTAGCTAATAAATATTTTAGAGCTGCATGGTCTGAGTACACTACTACCTTAGTACCAAGTAAATAGGCTCGAAATTTATCCAGAGCAAAAACAATAGCTAGAAGCTCTTTTTCAGTAGTAGTATAATTAGATTGAGCAGCATCTAAAGTCTTAGATGCATAAGCAAATACAAAAGGGTCATTACCTTCGCGCTGAGCCAGCACCGCTCCTACTGCATGGTTGGAAGCATCACACATAATTTCAAATGGCTGGCTCCAGTCTGGTCCTATCACAATTGGGGCTTGAGTCAGGGCGATCTTTAGCTTATCAAATGCTTGCATACAATCCTCACTGAACTCGAACTCTATATCTTTCTGTAGCAATCTGGATAAAGGCAATGCTACCTTACTGAAGTCCTTAATGAATCTCCTGTAAAAACCTGCGTGGCCAAAGAATGAACGGACTTCCCTCACGGAGGAGGGTAAGGTAAACTAGAAATAACATCCACCTTTGCTGGATCTACAGAAGTGCCAGTATTAAATACAACATATCCTAGTACAATTCCATATTTTACCATAAAGTGACATTTCTCAAAATTTAATACAAGGTTGGTACTAACACACCTGTCTAATACTCTATCTAAACTATCCAAGCAAAGGCTAAATGAATCACCATATATGCTAAAATCATCCATAAAAATCTCCATACAGTTCTCAATGAGATCAGAGAAAAGACTCATCATGCATCTTTGGAAAGTAGTTGGTGCATTGCATAAGCCAAAGGGCATTCTCTTATAAGCATATGTTCCAAAAAGACATGTAAAAGTAGTCTTTTCCTGATCTTCAGGAGCTATATGAATTTGAAAGTAGCCTGTATAACCATCTAAAAAGCAGTAATGGGATTTAGCTGACACGCGATCAAGCATTTGATCAATGAATGGCAAGGGGTAGTGATCCTTGCAAGTGGCTTGGTTGAGATGTCTATAGTCAATGCAAACTCTCCATGAGTTCTGCACTCTAGTTGTCAGGAACTCTCCGTGCTCATTTCTTACTGTTGTGACTCCAGACTTCTTGGGCACCACTTATACTGGACTGACCCATTCACTATCTGAGATGGGGTAAATGATATCTGCTTCAAGTAGTCTGGTTATTTCTTTCTTGACAACTTCTAAGATTGTGGGATTCAATCTTCTTTGAGGCTGACGGACAGGCTTTGCTCCATCTTCTAAGAATATTCTGTACTCACAAACTTGAGGGCCGATGCCTACTATATCCGCCAAGCTCCATCCAATTGTTTTCTTATGTTTTCTCAGCACACTGAGCAGTTGTTCTTCTTGTTGGGAAGTGAGTTCCTTTGCAATGATAACTGAGAACTTCTACTTATTCTCAAGGTAAGCATACTTGAGGTGTGGAGGTAGGGGCTTTAATTCTAATTTCTGCTCATAGCTAGGCTCTGGATCATATGGGGCTGGTGATAATGGAAAAGGGTTCTCATTGTTTTCAGAAAGTGTCCCCACACTTGGACCTTGCTCCATGTACTTCTCTTCCATTTCTTCTTGGTGAACCTCAGCTACAGTTTCATCAATGATGTCACATTGGAAGATAGAATGATCTTCCGGAGGATGCTTCATAACTTCATTTAAATTGAAACTCACTACTCTTCCATCTATCTCAAAGGAGTAAGTTCCTGAGAATGCATCCATCTTGAACTTTGAAGTATTCAGGAATGGTCTTCCAAGCAGGATTGATGATGGTCTTCCTGAGTCATTTGGGGGCATTTCCAGGATATAGAAGTCAATGGGAAATGTGAGCCCCTTAATGCTCACTAATATGTCTTCAGCAATTCCAACTACTGTAATAATACTTTTATCTGCTAATACAAAACGAGCTGCCGACCTTTTTAAGGGAGGGAGCCTCAAGGTATCATATATAGACAATGGCATTATACTAACACACGCTCCTAAATCACACATGCAAATAGAAAATATTACACCTCCAATGGTACAGTTAACCATGCATGGACCTGGTCACTGCATTTTTCAGGTATACCTCCCATTAAAGCAGATATAGAACTACCTAAAGAAATAGTTTCTAATTCATTAATTTTATCTTTATGTATGCATAAATCTTTTAGAAACTTTGCATATTTAGGTACCTGCTGAATAACATCAAAAAGGGGAACAGTTACCTCAACCTTTTTGAATATTTCTACCATTTTGGGGTCAAGTTCTATCTGCTTTCTGGGCTTCCTGGCAAGTTGTGGGAATGGGATAGGAAGGGCGTTACTTGCAGCTTCTGCATCCTTTGGTGTTTCATTCTGTGGTTGAGCTGCTTCTTCTTCAACTATGTTTTGTACATCCTCTTCCTCTTCAGCATCTTCCACTTCCACTACATCCTCAGCTGGGACGTGTTCTGGTGAGCTTGACTCTTCCTGGTTCCTCTCTTGCAGTGTGGTTCTGGACCTCAGAGTGATGGCATTGATGCCACCTTTGGGATTAGGTAGGGGTTGAGAAGGAATTCCACTAGAGCTTGAAGGTTGATTGGTGGAATTAGGTGATGAATCTAATTGGGAGACGAGAGCTTGTAAAGTAGCAGTCAGACCATTTAAAGTAGAGTTCAACTACGTCTACATGTCTTGTTGTCCTTGTGCAAGAGAACAGAGCATCTCGTCATTTGATGAGGAATTGGAATAAGTGATCTGAGGAACCTGTTGTTGGTTGTGCTGGAATCCTTGAGATTGTCTTAGGTGAGGTGCTCTGTAAGGCTGGTTCTAATTCTGCTGTCTGTTGTTGTTATTTTACCTCTGGTTTCCATTGTTATCTCTGCTTCCTCTGTTATAGTTGTCCCTCCAACTGTGGTTAGAATTATCTCTCCAACCTTGGTTGGAATTATCCTGCCATCCTTGGTTATGGGTTCCACCTTGGTTGTAATTGCCGCCTTGTTGATTGCATCCTTGATTCGGGCGGTCATAGAAGTTATGAGTAGCTGCCACAATGTTGTCTTCCTATTGGAGCTGCGGACATTCATCAGTATAATGACTATAATCAGTACAGATTCCGCATACTCTTTGGGGAACCAACTGTTGGCTCTGTTGTGGTGGGTGAGGTTGAGCTTGTTGTGCTTGTTGTTGATTTAACTGCATTTGCTTCAGTAGGTTGGTCATTTCACATATACTCTGTGTAAGAGCAGTAGTCTCAATGCTAGAGAAAACCTCTGCAACAGCTTTTGAGTGGCTGCACCTCTGCCTGTGATTTCTAGTGGACTCAGCTAAGTCGCTGATCAGTTGCCATGCTTCATCTGCGATTCTGTACTTTTTCAGGGAACCATTACTAGCACCATCCAGTATGGTCTTATCCTAGGGGTTCATGCCTTGAGTGAAGTAGCTGATCAACACTAGTTTGTCAATCATGTGATGGGGGCATACGTCTAGAAGGTTCTTAAAATGCTCCCAGTATTCATAGAGAGTCTCCGAGTCACCTTGAACAATGCAGGAGATCTCTTTCCTCAGTCTATCTGTGACTTCAGCTGGGAAGTATTTTTCCAAAAATTCTCTCCTAAGTGTATCCCAGTTGGTAACAGTCGCTTCAGGTTGGGAGTAGTACCACTCTGTTGCCTTTCCCTCAAGAGAAAACGGGAAGGCAGTTAACAGAATAGAAGTTTCATCTGCACCATTACACCTAACAGTAGAACAGGCTGTTTGGAAATCCCTAAGGTGCTTAATAGGCTCTTGAGCAGGTAAGCCATGAAACTTGGGCATCAAGTTGATTAGTGCAGTCTTCAATTTAAAATCTGCAGCCAGATTTGGATGATGCACTTGATAAGGTTGCAGTGTAAAATCCGGGGCTCCAGCTTCTTGGAGAGTAATTCTCCTAGGTTCTGCCATATTATCTGCACGTGAATCAACTGGATCAGTAGTAAAGGAGCTTGTCTCGCTCTTAGATGGCGGTTCAGATTCGCCCTCAGATGAGACTGGTGAATCGATAACAATCACTTCACCACCCTCAGAGGCTAACCGACGTCGAGCTCGCCTAATACGTGAAAGAGTTCTTTCAATTTCAGGATCAAAAGCGGCTAAGCTCGGATCAGGCAGTGAACGCGTCATTCAATAAGAAAGACATATAGCTCATGGCGGACCATGAGCGCAAAGATGGCTATACGGCATCTGAGTCTGAACCAAAAGATCAGCCAGAAGACCAAGCCGTCTTGCTTCCGCCTCCACCACTGCACCATGGCCCCACGAGGAAGGGACCTTAGGAACTCCTTAAACAAGGAGGATCCAGTCTGAGGTCCATGATGGTGGCGAAAATTGACCAATTAAGAAATTAATAAACGAGATGCGTTGCAAGTACAGTTCTCAACCAGCTAAGATCCTCTTTCTCAATTTAAAAAGGGTTGTCACAAATTTTAGAATTAAAAATACTGGAAGTATGAGTCCCAGGTCGTCTCCCAACGAGTTGTAGGAAAACGTGCTATTTTATTAACTAGAAGTTTTCCAGAAAAGTTTGAGTTGGATAATGAGTAATTAAAATAATTGTAGATTAAAGCAATAAAACTAAGAATTATTATTAATATTAAAAGGCCTTGACCGGGGGAATGATTAATTGGAAGTTCTATGCTTGTTGGAATCTTCTCAAGTGTAGTGTAAAGAGGTTGTTGTTTTCACTTAGTTAACCCTTACTAAATAAAGGAAAGTCAAGTGATTGAGCTAACTCTTACCCGCAAATCCTATTCCTCTTCCTTGGGAAGGTCTAGCGTTAGTAGGTACAGAATTAGCCAACAACGTACAATTTAACTAAGCACTTGAGCATTCCAACTCAAGTGTCTCCTCTTAATCAATCCCCATGTCAAGTAGGAAATTTACTCCATTGACATGGATTTAGTGCTCATAAAAATATAAGAAGACATAATTAAATGAAATAAAAAAGAGATTTCAAATTAATTAAAAATAAAAGTAACTCTATATATTAATAAATTCAAAATGCAACATACTTAATTGAATAGGGTCAATGATCAACATGAAAAGAGTAAAGGAATAAGGAAACAAACTAAAGTAGTGTCTTCAACGGAGGTAATGACTCTTCAGCATCCAAAATCCAAATCGAAAGCATAAACTATCAATGTAAAGCTAATCTAGATTCAGATCTAAAACTAAAAGTAATCCTAATATCAATGTATCTAAATGTATGTGGATGCGTGTTGAGTCTCTGCATGTTCCCTAGCTTTAGTCTGTGTTTCTGGGCCGAAACTTGGTTAAAACACGGCCCGAAATTGTCTCCAGCGTATTTTGCAATTTCTGTAGATCGCGCAGGTCACGTGTACGCGTCATCCACGCGATCGCGTCATTCAGCGATTTTCCTTGTCACGCGTTCGCGTCGTCCATGCGTTCGCGTCATTCGTGCAGACTCCACTCCACGCATTTGCGTCAGGCACGCGTTCACGTCGATGCAATTTTTTCATTTTGCGCACTCGCGTGAGCCATGCGCTCGCGTCAGTGTTCGCTGGTCATCTCCTTAGTTTCTTGTGTTCCTTCCATTTTTGCTAGCTTTCTCTCCATTCTCCAAGCCATTCCTGTCCTATGAAGCCTGAAATACTTAACATATGGATCACGGCATCGAATGGTATAAAGGAGAATTAAAAAATGTACAAATTAAAGGTCTTTAGGAAGCAAGTTTTCAACCAAAAACAATACTAGGAAGGAATTATAAAATCATGCAATCCATATGAATAAGTAGGTAAAGACTTGATAAAACCACTCAATTAAACACAATATAAATCATAAAATAATGGTTTATCAGTCCATCATCCCGAGGCTGAGGATCAATGATGAGCGGATAATTTATACGCTTTTTGGCATTGTTTTTAAGTAGTTTCCAATATGTTTTAGTTAGTTTTTAGTATATTTTTTTTAGTTTTTATTCAAAATTCACATTTTTGGACTTTACTATGAGTTTGTGTGTTTTTCTGTGATTTTAGGTATTTTCTGGCTGAAATTGAGGGACTTGAGCAAAAATCTGATTCAGAGGCTGAAGAAGGACTGCAGATGCTGTTGGATTCTGACCTCCCTACACTCAAAGTGGATTTTATGGAGATACAGAAACCCAATTGGCGCTTTCTCAATTGCTTTGGAAATTAGACATCCAGGGCTTTCCAGCAATATATAATAGTTCATAATTTGCCCGAGTTTTGACGATGCAAGCTGGAATTCAAACGCCTACTTCCTGCCCTATTCTGAAGTTAAACGCTAGAAACAGGTTACAAGCCAGAGTTAAACGCCAGAAACAGGCTGCAACTTGGCGTTTAACTCCAAGAGAAATCTCTACATGTGTAAAGCTCAATGCTCAGCCTAAGCACACACCAAGTGGGCCCCGAAAGTGGATTTCTGCATCATTTACTTGTCTCTGTAAACCCTAGTAACTAAGTTTAGTATAAATAGGACTTTTTACTATTGTATTTACATCTTTTGATCATTTTAGATCTCTAGACCTCCATGGGAGGCTGGCCACTCGGCCATGTCTATCCTATTTTCAATTATGTATTTTCAACAGTGGAGTTTCTACACCCCATAGATTAAGGTGTGGAGCTCTGCTGTTCCTCATGAATTAATGCAAAGTACTATTATTTTTCTATTCAACTCAAGCCTATTTCTTCTCTAAGATATTCATTCGCACACAAGAACATGATGAATGTGATGATTATGTGACACTCATCACCATTCTGACCTATGAACGCGTGCCTGACAACCACTTCTGTTCTACATGCAAACAAGATTGAATGTGTATCTCTTGGGTTTCTAATCTAAGATTAAAACCTTCGTGGTATAGGCTAGATTTATTGGCAGCCATTCCTGAGATCCGAAAAGTCTAAACCTTGTCTGTGGTATTCCGAGTAGGATCTGGGAAGGGATGACTGTGACGAGCTTTAAACTCGCGAGTGTTGGGTGTAGTGAAAGACGCAAAAGGATCAATGGATCCTATTCCAACATGATCGAGAACCGACAGATGATTAGCCGTGCGGTGACAGCGCATTTGGACCATTTTCACTGAGAGGACGGGAGGTAGCCATTGACAACAGTGATGCCCAACATACAGCTTGCCATAGAATGGAGTATGAATGATTGAATGAAAGCAATAGGAAAGCAGAGGTTCAGAAGCAACAAGCATCTTCATACGCTTATCTGAAATTCTCACCAATGAATTACATAAGTATTTCTATCTTATTTTATATTTTAATTATCAAAATCCCATAACCATTTGAATCTGCCTGACTGAGATTTACAAGATGACCATAGCTTGCTTCAAGCCGACAATCTCCGTGGGATCGACCCTTACTCACGTAAGGTTTATTACTTGGACGACCCAGTGCACTTGCTGGTTAGTTGTGTGGAGTTGTGAAGAAGAATTGAGATTATGAACGTGCGTACCAAGTTGTTGGCGCAGTTGAGATCACAATTTCGTGCACCAAGTTTTTGGCGCCGTTGCCGGGGATTGTTCGAGTTTGGAAAACTTACGGTTCATCTTGTTGCTCAGATTAGGTAATTTTATTTTATTTTAAAGCTTCTTATTTTCAAAAAAAAAATACCAAAAAAATTTCATAAAATCATGAAAACCAAAAATTTTATGTTTCTTGTTTGAGTTTTGTGTCAATTTTAAATTTGGTGTCAATTGCATGTGTTTTAATTTCCCTTTAATTTTTGAAAATTCATCATGTGTTCTTCATGATCTTGAAGTTGTTCTTGATGTTCATGATCTTCAAAGTGTTCTTGGTGTTCATCTTGATATTCAAAGTGTTCATACATGTATTTCTTGTTTTGATTCATAATTTTTATGTCTTGTGACATTTTTGTGTTTTTCTCTCTCCTTATTAAAATTTCAAAAATAAAAAATATATCTTTCCCTTTTATTCCTCATAAATTTCGAAAATTTGAATTGATTTAATCATAAAATTTTTAAAATTTAATTGTTTCTTATGAGTCAAGTCAAATTTTCAATTTAAAAATTTTATCTTTTTCAAATCTTTTTCAAAAAACAAATCTCTTTCAGTTTTTCTTTCATATTTTCGAAAATTTTAAAATTGTTTTTCAAAATCTTTTTCTTAATTTTGTTTCTATTTTCGAAAATCTCACTAACATTTAATATTTTGATTAAAAAATTTCCAAGTTGTTACTTGTCTATTAAGAAAGGTTCAATCTTTAAATTCTAGAATCATATCTTTTTAGTTTCTTGTTAGTCAAGTAATCAACTTTAATTTCAAAATTCAATCTTTTTAAATTTCTTTTTCAAATCTTTTTCAAAATAAATTTCAATCATATCTTTTTCAAAAATCAATTTTCAAAATCTTTTCTAACTTCTTATCTTTTCAAAATTGATTTTCAAAATCTTTTTCAATTAACCACTTAACTTTTTGTTTGACTTTAAAAATTCTTGTCTTTTTCAAAATCATCTAGCTACTTTTCTCTCTCCAATTTTCGAAAATCACTAACACTTTTTCAAAATTCTTTTTAATTAACTAATTGCTTTAAATTTTAATTTTAATTTTATTTCTCTTTTTAATTTTTGAGTTCTAACTAATAATTAAAATAAAAACAAAAATATTTTTTCTTTTTAATTATTTTCGAATTTTTCTCTTCTCCTTCTTCTATTCTTCTCTTGTTCTACTAACATAAAGGAATCTCTATACTGTAACATAGAAGATTTCTCTTCTTTTCTATTCTCTTCTTTTTCATATGAGCAGAAACAGGGATAAAGACATTCTTTTTGAAGCTGATCCTGAACCTGAAAGGACTCTTAAGAGGAAACTAAGAGAAGCTAAAGCACAACCCTCTGGAGAGGACCTGACAGAAATTTTCGAAAAAGATGGAGACATGGCCGAACCCAACAACAATGGTGGAGATGCAAGGAAGATGCTTAGTGACTTTATTGCACCCTCTTCTAACTTCTGTGGAAGGAGCATCTCTATTCCTGCAATTGGAGGAAACAACTTTGAGCTTAAGCCTCAATTAGTTTCTCTAATGCAGCAAAATTGCAAGTATCATGGACTTCCTTTGGAAGATCCTCATCAGTTTTTAGCTGAGTTCTTGTAAATCTATGACACTGTTAAGACTCATGGGGTTGACCCTGAGATCTACAGGCTTATGCTTTTCCCTTTTGCTGTAAGAGACAGAGCTAGGACATGGTTGGACTCACAACCTAAGGACAGCCTGAACTCTTGGGAAAAGATGGTCAATGGCTTCTTGGCAAAGTTCTTTCCACATCAAAAATTGAGTAAGCTTAGAGTGGAAGTCCAAACCTTCAGACAGAAGGAAGGCAAATCCTTCTATGAAGCTTGGGAAAGATACAAGCAAATGATCAGAAGGTGTTCTTCTGGTATGCTTTCAGAATGGAGCATCATATACATATTCTATGATGGTCTGTTTGAACTGTCCAAGATATCATTGGACAACTCTGTAGGTGGATCTCTTCATCTGAAGAAGATGCCTAAAGAAGCTCAAAAACTAATTGAAATGGTTGCAAATAACCAATTCATGTACACTTCTGAAAGAAATTCTATGAATAATGGGACAACTCAGAAGAAAGGAGTTCTTGAAATTGATACTCTGAATGCCATATTAGCTCAGAACAAAATATTGACTCAGCAAGTCAATATGATTTTTCAGAGTTTGAATGGATTGCAAGCTGCATCCAATAGCACTAAAGAAGCATCTTCTGAAGAAGAAGCTTATGATCCTGAGAACCCTGCAATAGCAGAGGTGAATTACATGGGAGAACCCTATGGAAACACCTATAATCCTTCATGGAAAAATCATCCAAATTTCTCATGGAAGGACCAACAGAAGCCTCAACAAGGCTTCAATAATAATGGTGGAAAAATAGGTTTAGCAATAGCAAGCCTTTCCCATCATCTTCTCAGCAATAGACAGAGAATTCTGAACAGAGCCATTCTGGCCTGGCAACCATAGTCTCTGATCTATCTAAGACCACACTAAGTTTCATGAATGAAACAAGATCCTCTATTAGAAATTTGGAGGCACAGGTGGGTCAGCTGAGTAAGAAGATTACTGAAACTCCTCCCAGTACTCTCCCAAGCAATACAGAAGAAAATTCCAAGAGAGAGTGCAAGGCCATAACCATGACCAACATGGCCGAACCTGGAGAGAGAGAGGAGGACGTGAGTCCCAGTGAGAAAAGCCTCATGGGACGTCCTCTGGACAGAAAGGAGTTTCCCTTTGAGGAACCAAAGGAATCTGAGGCTCATACAGAGACCATAGAGATTCCATTGAACATTCTTCTGCCATTCATGAGCTCTGATGAATATTCTTCCTCTAAAGAGGATGAAGACATCACTGAAGAGCAAGTTGCTAAGTATCTAGGAGCAATCATGAAGCTGAATGCCAAGTTATTTGGTAATGAGACTTGGGAGGATGAACCCCCCTTGTTCACCAATGAACTGAATGCATTAATGAGGCAGACATTACCTCAGAAGAAACCGGATCCCGGAAAATTCTTCATACCTTGCACCATAGGCACCATGACCTTTGAAAAGGCTCTATGTGACCTGGGGTCAGGGATAAACCTCATGCCCCTCTTTGTAATGGAGAAACTGGGAATCTTTGAGGTACAAGCTGCAAGAATCTCACTAGAGATGACAGACAAATCAATGAAACAGGCTTATGGACCAGTAGAGGATGTACTAGTGAAGGTTGAAGGCCTTTACATCCCTGCTGATTTCATAATCCTAGACACTGGGAAGGATGAGGATGGATCCATCATCCTTGGCAGACCCTTCCTAGCCACAACAAAAGCTGTGATTGATGTTAATAGAGGAGAATTGGTCCTTTAGTTGAATGAGGACTACCTTGTATTCAAGACTCAAGGTTTTCTTTCTGTAACCATGGAGAGGAAGCATGAAAAGCTTCTCTCAATACAGAGTCAAACAAAACCCCCATATTCAAAATCTAAGTTTGGTGTTGAGAGGCCCCAACCCTACTCTGATTATCTGTGAGGCTCCATGAGAGCTTACTGTCAAGCTATTGACATTAAAGAAGTGCTTATTGGGAGGTAACCCAATGTTATTTAATTATATCTATTTATTTTCCATTGCTATTTTATGTTTTCTTTAGGTTGATGATCAAGTGAAGTCACAAAAACAACTGAAAAATCAAAAACAGAATGAAAAACAGCGTTAAAAATAGCTCACCCTGGAGGAAGAGCTTACTGACGTTTAAACGCCAGTAAAAAGCATTAGACTGGCGTTTAACGCCAGAACAGAGCATCAATTTAGCGTTTAACACCAAGAAAGGGAGAAAAGCTGGCGTTAAACGCCAGAAACAAGCATCAGACTGGCGTTTAACGCCAGAACAGAGCATCAAGTTGGCGTTTAACACCAAGAAAGGGAGAAAAGCTGGCGTTTAATGCCAGAAACAAGCAGCAGTCTGGCGTTAAATGCCAGGATTGCACACTAAGGGCATTTTTGCATGCCTCAATGGAGCAGGGATGATAAGTCCTTGACCCCTCAAGATCTGTAGATCCCACAGGATCCCCACCTGCCACACCTCTTCTTCTCTCCTCTTCACACCTTTTCATACACACTTCCCCCACCCTTGGCCGAACCCACCACACATCTCCATCTCCTCCATTTCTTTTTCTTCTCCTCCTTTCCTCCTTCTTTTGCTCGAGGACAAGCAAACATTTTAAGTTTGGTGTGGAAAAAGCATTGCTTTTTTGTTTTTCCATAACCACTAATGCCTCAAGGGATGCACTTTCCTCCACAAAACTATTGGGAGCAGATTAACACCTCCCTAGGAGGTAGTGAATATATCTATTAAGAACATAATTTTTTCCTTAGCTACAACAAGCGGATTGAGAAGAAGAAGAATTTCTTTAATTCATTTGAGTTACAACAGAGCTCATTTCCCAAATGATGGTGTTAGTGGGTCATTGCTCTAAGAAATCTCAAAAGAGAATAAAAGTGCATGAAAGTAAAACTGAGAATTAAAGATTTATAACTAAAATGAAAATTAAAGATTCATAAATGAAAATAAAAGATTGATAACTAAACTATTACAAAGTAAGAAAAGAAGTGGAAGAGAAGAAGAGTGTATGAAGGAAGGGTCCGGAGACCCTTCTCAGAATGGTGTTTCCAGTCCAGCGTTCTCTTCCCCTCCTTTGAAGTGTGAAACTAAGGCCTATTTATAAGCTAGCCTAAATTACAAATTGAAATAAAATTGAAAATAAATTACAATCAAATGAAAATTAGCTAATTCTAGATGATTCTTGTGGCCTTCATTGGTTGACAATTGTGGGCTTGCTTGCTTGAACTTTGAAGTGAACTTGAGAGAGAAGTGAATGAAATTGCGGTCCAGGGTGACTTGGTGTTGGTGCTGGGTGACTTGTTGTTGGTGCTGGCTTTAGCACTGGCGTTAGTCATACTAACGCTATGTCTTGCTCCCAAGTTGGTGTTTTTGGGCTTAAAGATGCTTATTTTTTGTGCTCTAATTTCATGCCCACTACAGACTATTATAGTCAGCTTTCTAACGCAATCGGAAGCACCTCAATTGGACCTCTGTAACTCAAGTTATGCTTCTTTGAAGGGGACAAGGTCGCTGCGTTGTTGCTGGCATTAGTGTGCTTAATGCTGCCACAAATGCCAGCGTTAATGGCATTAATAACGCCAGGTTATAAAGCCTTAAACTTAATGTCCATCCCATACTATTATATATTGTGGAAAATCCCTGGATGTCGACTTTCCAATGCCTTTGGAAGTGCATCATTTAGAGCTCTACAGCTCGAGTTATACTCCATGGAAGGTGAAGAGGTCAGCTGGCCTTACTACAGGTTGATACTATGTTTATCTTTACACTTTTGGGGCATGTTTTCTCCTTCAAATTGAGTGTCCACCATATAGTTCTATATAAGCTTGGAAAGCTCTAGATTCCTACTTTCTAATGCCATTAGAATCACCTCATTTTGAGCTTTGTAGCTCAAGTTATTCTTGTTTGAAGAAGACACGATCAGGCTGCGAGGTGCTAGCGTTAGCGCTGGCGTTAGTTTGCTAACGCTGCCACTAACGCCATAAGTCCTTGCTCCAGTGTTGTCATTGGCGTTAGTTGGCTAACGTTTCCACTAACATTGCCTTTCTTTCCTTGGCCTGGTGTTATCGCTAGCGTTAGTATGCTAACTTTGGCCACTAACGCCAGCACCTTCTTGCTTTCCTTTGCTTCTTCTTTTAAACTCTTTTCTTCTTTCATGCTTGTTTTGTGCTTTTTACTTCCTTTTCCACCGATTTCTACAAATTCAAACCAAATCAAAGAATTGAAAGTAATCTACGATTTAAGCACAAAAGTATTCAATAATTAAGCATGATTAGTGAAAATTAATGGTGAAAAACCATAGAAAAACATAACATGATGTGCAGTCATCACAACACCAAACTTAAACCTTGCTTGTCCCCAAGCAAGAAGAGAATCATGCATTAAGGTTTGACAATCCAAGGTAAGAAGAATAGCAGTGTAATGTTCATAGTCGGCTAGTTTCTTATGCATGCTACAATCACAAAGGAGATTCAAATGATTGATGCTTCTATCTAGCTCATTTTATGAAATCTTTTCTTTGTAGTCCTTCCTTGAAGCAGGCTTTTCATTTCTTTCTTGGCTTAATTAGCTTTATGGGTGCTTTTCACCATGAGTTAAAAGCTTTGACTCTAAATTCTTCGTTTTTAAATATTACCACTTGATATATAAGCACCACAAGCATTTAATTGGAGGACTCCTTAAGCTCATTTCTCTCTTTTCTTTACTCTCTAATTATTGATGCTCAGAGCCTTGAGCTTTTTGAGGGAGTGCTTTGCACTTGAGCCTAGCCTTGACTTTAAATGTTTTGTTTTCAAGCTTTTTGCTTGATACATAAACACCACAAGTACTTGACAAATGAATTGTCATTGGTACTTAGAGCCTTCAACTTTCTCATTCTTTCCTTTTTTCTTTTCTTGCCTTAATTGCATTTGCTTCTTCAAGGTTTTAATGATTTCAAAAATTTTATAAACTATCCTAGATGAAAACTTCCATTAAACAAATTCAAATGCAATTGAGCAACAATAGTCATGCTAGCCTTCCAATACTAATATGCTCATGCTAACTTCTTCTTTGATTACCTTGTTTGTTTATGATCATGATACTTAATTGCTTTTAACTCACAGAATTCAAGATGGTACTCATGATATCATGGCAACATGTTACAATCAATCAAGCTATGCTTATTCATAACACACATGCATATAAAGAAAATAAGAGACAATCATGCAATTTAAAATACTGGAAACAAATAAAAGGAAAAAAAACTTTACCATCTTGTAGTTCATCTTCATTGTTGTTGTCATTTCCTCCTATTCTTTCCCTTCCCACACCAAACTTAGAATGAATGCTTATCCTCAAGCAACAATCAAAACAATGGTGATGGGGTTTATGATGGATCATGAATGTCTTAAAGGAGAGATGTAAGTAATGCATATGTTTAAGCAAGCAAAGTTACGAGTAACAATAAAGGCACAAGAAAAAAAATAGAGACAATGTGATTGCATTAATAAGTGGTGTATACATGGTAATTTGCATGAAAAGTAGGTGGCAACACCAAACTTAGTGTGATACTTTCATTTTAGAATGATGCAAATACCCAGTGATGATTAAAAATCAAATTGTTGCATAGCAACACCAAACTTAGAATGCAATCATATGCCAAATTATTGAAAGTAAACTAAGCAAGGAAAGAAAATGTTACCTACGGTTGGGTTGCCTCCCAACAAGCACTCTTTTAATGTCATTAGCTTGACATGTTGTTTATGACTTTCTTCCTCTTCTTCCAGTTTGTTAAGAGGAATGACCTCAAGGGGAGAGAAGAACAAGTTGTTGTCCCCTATTTTGGTCTTCTCCCAGTAAGTTTTCTTTCGTTATTGGCCTGATTTGCTTTGCTTGTTGGGGTGGGGGTGGGATTGCTTGTGGTTCACCTTTTCTTCTTCATAGATATGTCCTTTGTATCTTGTTCACAATCTGGCCTTCACTTTCTTGATATCAAGAGTTGGTTATTGTTTGTTGGTTAGAGTGTCCTCTTCATCAAGAGCTTTTTGGATGGATGGTTCAATGAAACCATCCTTCATGCAACTCTCTGCTTCATGGGGATGTGGACTCCCATGGTTGTTTTTCTCCCTTTCTTTTGTAGCTTGCATTACTTCTTTTGGAAGTGAGTTTGCATGTTGTTTTGTCACCTCAAGTAGTCTTTGTGGATATGGGATCCTAGGCTCATATGCCTCTACAACCTCCTTCTTCATTGGTATTTCACTTGGTACATGGGCCTCTTTTTCTTGTTCTTCTAATTCCTCCTTCGTACCAACAAATTGGTCTTCATCTTCCTTGCTTAGCAATCCTATGTTTTTCTTTATTTGCTCTAAATGCCCTTCTATTTTTGTGAAGAGGATTTCTTGTTCTTTCCAGGATTGCTCTTGTCTTTGACAAAATTGTTCGACTGTTAGCTCAAGGGATGAAGGCTGAGAATGATTTTGTAGATAGGTGGGTATTGTGGTGAAGTTGTTTTGAGAGGTGTGAAATGAGTTTTGTGGGTCCCAAAGTGAGGTTTCTGCATAGTGAAATAAATTTTGTGGTTGGTAAAATGAGTTGTATGGATTTTGGGAGGAATTTTGTGTTGAGGCATACTCAGGTGATGAAAAATTTTGACATGAGAGATCAGAAGGTGGGGTTGGACAATTTTGCATAAATAAATTAAGTGCACGCTCAAGTGATGATGGCTCTTGATGAATAGAATGTGGAGCATTAAAATCTCTTTGGTTTTGATCTTCCCAGCCACAACTTGAATAGGTGTTAAATTCATCAAAATATGGATAATTTTGTGTCCCTGGGATGTGTCCCATTTCAATTGATTGTTCATATTCCGTCATTCCTTGTTGATATTCCCAGTAACCATTAGTATAATGGTATGAATCATTTTGTGGTGGTGGAAAATATCCCATATAATTTTCTTGATCATTTTGTGGCCCTGGAGCATATCCCAATGGGGTAGATTGCTCATAATCTATCATTCCTTGGTGATATTCCCAACCATCATTAGGATAGTGACTTGAATCATTTTGTGGTGGTGGGCAATATCCCATATGATATGATTGATCAAAATGTGAGGTAAACTCCATTTGAATTTTGTAAACCACAATCACCAAGAAAGATTGAAATTCCTTATGTCACAGATAAGGAGTTCTTAGTGAGGCAATAACACAAACACCTTAATAGCAAGAGAAAATAGAAAATTAAAAGAACTTAAATGACAAAAACAAAAGAAAAAAATGTCTAATCTAGGTAATCAACCACCGGTAGTTTGTTAATCACAATTAATCCCCAGCAACGGCGCCAAAAACTTGATGCGGAAAAATTAAATTCAGTAATAAACTACCGACAAGTGCACCAGGTCGTACCAAGTAGTAAAACTCACAAGAGTGAGGTCGATCCCACGAGGATTAAAGGATTAAACAATCAATAGTAAGTTGATTATTCTAGTTAGATGAACATAGTTGAATGATGATTAGACAAGAAATGTAAATGACTGAAAATTAACTGAAAGTAATAAAGTGCAAGGAAAGTAGTTGACAAGAAATGTAAAGTGCAAGAAAATAAAATGCTAGAAAGTAAATTGCAAGGAAAGTAAAGTACAAGAAAGTAAAGTGCAAGAAAGTAAATGACGGAAAGTAAAGATGGAAAACATAAAGGATTAGAGATGTTGATTCCTCTTGAATCAATGGGTCTCAACTTCATTCTCAATCATATGAAGTAGATCTATGGCGGATTGTAGTAATTGAATCCCAATTCCTTGGCGACTCAATTTCTCTTAACACAATTAATTGCCAATTCCTTGATCTAATTGTTTACGAGAAGAGGTTAAGTTCAATTCTCTACTCCATAAGCCACACAAGCTCTCAGGATCTCAATTCAAACCAAGAATTTATTGATCAAAAGAGTTGTGAGGGAAAGAACTTCAAACTGAATTCTATGATCCCTCTTCCAAGGCTCACATAGAGATTCAAGTAGATCTAAACCCCCTTCCGGTAGAGAATAGATCTATTAATCATAAAAGTTTTTCCTTAGCTACAACAAGCGAATTGAGAAGAAGAAGAATTTCTTTAATTCATTTGAGTTACAACAGAGCTCCTTTCCCAAATGATGGTGTTAGTGGGTCATTGCTCTAAGAAATGTCAAAAGAGAATTAAAGTGCATGAAAGTAAAACTAAGAATTAAAGATTTATAACTAAAATGGAAATTAAAGATTCATAAATGAAAATCAAAGATTGATAACTAAAATATTACAAGGTAAGAAAAGAAATGGAAGAGAAGAAGAGTGTATGAAGGAAGGGTCCGGAGACCCTTCTCAGAATGGTGTTTCCAGTCCAGCGTTCTCTTCCCCTCCTTTGAAGTGTGAAACTAAGGCCTATTTATAAGCTAGCCTAAATTACAAATTGAAATGAAATGAAAAATAAATTACAATAAAATGAAAATTAGCTAATTCTAGATGATTCTTGTGGCCTTCATTGGTTGACAATTGTGAACTTGCTTGCTTGAACTTTAAAGTGGACTTGAGAGAGAAGTGAGTCAAATTGAGGTCCAGGGTGTCTTGGCGTTGGTGCTGACGTTAGCACTGGCGTTAGTCATACTAACGCTATGACTTGCTCCCAAGTTGGTGTTTTTGGGCTTAAAGATGCCTATTGTTTGTGCTCCAATTTCATACCACTATAGACTATTATACACCGTTGGAAATATCTGAATGTCAGCTTTCTAACGCAACTAAAAGTATTTCAATTGGACCTCTGTAACTCAAGTTATACTCCTTTGAAGGTGAAGAGTTAGCTGGCCTTACTACAGGTTGATACTATGTTCATCTTTGCACTTTTGGGGCAAGTTTTCTCCCTCAAATTGAGTGTCCACCATGTAGTGCCATATATGCTTGGAAAGCTCTAGATTTCTACTTTCCAATTCCATTAGAATCTCCTCATTTTGAGCTTTGTAGCTCAAGTTATTTATGTTTGAAGAAGACACGGTCAGGCTGCCAAGTGATAGCATTAGCGCTGGCGTTAGTTAGCTAACGCTGCCACTAATGCCACAAGTCCTTGCTCCAGCATTGTCATTGGCATTAGTTGGATAACTTTGCCACTAATGCTTCCTTTATTTCCTTGGCCTGGCGTTATCGCTAGCCTTAGTATGCTAACTTTGGCTACTAACGCCAGCACCTCCTTACTTTCCTCTAGTTCTTCTTTTAAACTCCTTTCCTCTTTCATGCTTGATTTGTGCTTTTTACTTCCTTTTCCTCCGATTTCTACAAATTCAAACCAAATCAAAGAATTGAAAGTAATCTATGATTTAAGCACAAAAGTATTCAATAATTAAGCATGATTAGTGAAAATTAAAGGTGAAAAAGTATAGAAAAACATAACATGATGCGCAATCATCACCTAGCAAATGCCAACCTCCACCAGACCTTGGTAGATCATGGTATCTCAGTGGATATTCTGTTCAAGTCTGCCTTTGACAAGCTTGGGTTAGAGGAAAAGGATCTAAGGGCATACCTGGGTAGCCTTTTTGGACTGGAAGACACCCTAATCCAACCTCTGGGTTACATTTCATTGTACACCCCCTTTGAAAAAGGTGCCAGGTCAATGACACTAAGTGTTGAATACATTGTAGTCAATAAAAGTTCAGTCTACAATGCCCTAATAGGTCGAACGACTTTGAATTGACTTGCAGCTGTTGTCTCCACCTCACAGCTCTGCATGAAATTTTCCACAGCTGAAGGGATTGCCACCATCAAAGGAGATCAAAAGTTAGCAAGAAAATGCTATAACGAGAGCCTTAGTTTGAAGGGCAACTCAAAAAGCAAAGAAGTTAATACAATCGAGTTAGGAGGAGTCCGAATTCGAGAAAAACTACGACCCCAACCCGAAGGCAAAATGAAAGAGATACAAATCAGAGACTACCCCAACAAGACAACGAGTATATGGGGCAAACTTGGAGGAAAGCCTAAAGAAAAAACTCGTTAAATTGTTGAGAAAAAACTTATCTCTTTTCTTGGAAACCCTCTGACATGCTCGGTGTCGATCCCGACCTGATGTGCCATATGCTTGTTGTGTCCCCTGGTTCCCGACCTGTTCAGCAAAAGCGCAGAAAGCTCAGACCAGGGCGAACACAAATGGTAGAAGAGCAAGTACAGGCTCTGCTAGAAGCAGGATTTGTAAAAGAGGTGAAGTATCTGTTTCGGCTATCCAATGTGGTATTGGTAAAAAACCAAAATGGAAAGTGGAGAATGTTTTTTGATTATACCGACCTTAACAAAGCCTGTCCCAAGAACCCTTATCCACTCCCCAGCATAGATGCCTTGGTCAACTCTGTGTCAGGCTACAAATACCTGTCCTTTATAGATGCCTACTCGGGATACAATCAAATCCCGATGTACAAGCCGGATCAAGAAAAAACCTCATTCATAACTCCAAAGGCAAACTATTGCTACATACTAATGCCTTTTGGATTGAAGAATGCAGGAGCTACCTACTAGCGATTGATGAATGAAGTATTTTCCTTTCACATAGGAAAACTCATGGAAGTATACGTGGATGACATGCTCGTTAATACCAAAGATGACAGAACACTATTGTCCGACCTCTAGGAAGTATAATATGAGATTAAATCCCTTAAAATGCACTTTTGCAGTAGAAGCTAGGAAGTTCTTAGGGTTCATGTTGACTCAAAGAGGCATAGAAGGGAACCCTGACAAATGTCAAGCTATCCTTAACATGAAAAGTCTGACTTGTACCTAAGAAGTCCAACAGTTGAATGGAAGGTTAGCGACTCTATCTAGATTCTTAGCAGGATCAGCCTTGAAATCACTTACTCTCTACTCAATCTTAAGGAAAGGGAAGCAATTTGAATGGACCCTATAATGCAAACAGGCCTTCTGATAAACCTCAATCTTGTGGTTTATCTTGTGCTTAATTTTGGAATTTTATCACCTTTTCTCACATTTATTCAATGAAATAGTATGGTTTTGCAATTCTCCCTTGATTTGTGCTTAAATATGAAAACATGCTTTTTAGGCCCTAAAATTGGTGATTTTGATTCACTTTAATTCCATTCGATACCTTGATATATTTTTTGAGTAATTTCAGGTTCATAAGGCAAGTATTAGATGGAAGAAGTGAGGAGAAAAGCATGCAAAGTGGGAGAACTCATGAAGAAATAAAGGAACCATAAAGCTGTCAAGCCTGACCTCTTCGCACTCAATCAACCATAACTTGAGCTACAAAGGTCTAAATGAGGCGGTTTCAGTTGCATTGGAAAGCTAACATCCGGGGCTTCGAAATGATATAAAATTTACAATATGTTGTTTTGTGTATAGTGGCGCGCATGTGCCATATATGCGTGCACGCCGATGATGCACATGGCCCATTAAAAGTGAAATCATGGCCAACGATTTGTAGCTCATTTTGGGCCCAATCCAACTCATTTCTAATGCTATTGAACCCAAGGATTGAGGGGGGAATGAACCAAGTGTCATAGTTTAGTTTTCATCATGTTTTAGGATAGAATTCTAGAGAGAGAGGCTCTCTCCTCTCTCTAGATTTAGGATAGAAATTAGGGTAAAGTTAGGTTAATCACTCTCAAATTTCTCTTTCAATTCTTGTTTTGATTTTAATTCTCATTATATTTTAGTGTTCTATTGTCTTTGCTCTTCTAGTTTTACTTGTTAATTTTTTATTTTGCTCTCTTATGTTGATGAACAATTGTTGGATCTTGATTTCTCTTAATGCAATTTTATATTTCCATGTCTCTTTTATGTTGATCTTGATTGTTATTATTGATTTCTTGCTTATGTTAGTTATAGGTTTCCTTAATTCTTGCATTTTATGATGCTTACTTTCCTTGCACACTAGGTGTTTGTTAAAATATTTCCTTTAGTTTTTGAGTTGTTTTCTTTACTCTTGGCCTAGGCTAAGGGAATTGAGTGACCTTGAGTTATTGGGTCTCAATGAATTGGTGATTTGAGAACCCTTGGTGATCAATTTGATACTCATTGACACCAACCCACTACTAATCTAATTAGTAGATAGGTTGGGACTTATAGGTTGATGTGATCAAAGCCATTTGACGTACTTCAAGTCTAGGAGTAGATATTACGTACTTAAGGCTTTTGGAAGTAGACTTAATGAGCTTGGCCCCTCATAATTATCAATGTATGGTTTGTTGACAAGGATGGTAATCTCAATTACCTATGTCTAGCCAAGAGTACCTTTCGTTTATTTTATTAGTTCTTGTGTTTACTTTCTTGTTATTATATTTTCTTGTCAATTATCAAAATCAAAACCCCCCCTTACATCTTCATAGCCAATAATTGATCATTTTATTGCAATTCCTTGTGAGACGACCCGGAGTTCAAATACTTCGGTTAATTCTTATTTGACAACCAAATTTAATTTGATTCGAGGATTGACTATTGGTTTGGACTATACTAACAAGGGAATTATTTTGTGGAATTTCGAACCGGTATATATCTTTGCATCAAATTAATGGCGCCGTTGCTGGGGAGTTGCAATGGTGTTATGTTATTGGCTATTGTATATATGTTAATATGCTTCTTTGCTAGTTTTTGCTTGTTTTAGGAGTTAGTGTTTATTAGTTCTTACTAGTTTGGTTTTTATTTTCTCTTGCTATTATGAATTCTCACCACTTTGGCTGAGTTTGGCTCAAATTATGTTGTAGGGAATGAAAGCTATAATGATAACATGCATCAAGGATAGAGCAATCAAAGGGGGAGAGAGCCTCAAAGGATTGATCAACCTTCTTGGCAATAACAACCTCCGGATTCTTATGGGTATAATCCTAATCCTAATGTATATCAATTTAATGGATGTGGTGACCCTTATTGTGATTGTCAACAACCACCACTACATGCCTATGAACCACCTCCTCAACATAATTTTGCACCACCTTACACACGAGCCCCTTTTCACCAAACACCTCCATATGGCCCTAATCCTTATCCATCCTACCAACCACCTTATGAGCCATATGAACCATACATAGAACCACCACAATTCAAACACAACTACTCTTAAGAACCACCTCAATATACACCATCTCCATACTCTTACCAAGATGAACCAACTTCCAATTATGAAACTTTCTTCCCAAACAATGAACCTTCTTTTTCCACACCACCTCCAATGGATGATCCTCTCCAAGAATATGTTAGTTCTTACATTCGAAGGCAAGAAGAGAACCAAAAGGAGTTCAAGGAGTTAGAAGCCAAGATAGCTACCATAGTGGAAGCCATTCGCAATATAATCTCCTCCCACCTAAGCCTATGTGATCAAGGAACTCCCATTGTTGAATGTGGAGTAGCAACCAAGGAGCTTAGTGAGTGAGTGAGTTTAGAGCTTCAAGGTGTAGAAGAAGGGTTGAAGCAAGAATTGTCACAAAAGGAGAAAGTTAAGATAATTGAGCCGGAAGGAGTGGTTGAAGTCTTAGGAGATGTTGGAAGTCTATGGGAATGTGAAGTCATAGAGCCGTCTTCCAAGAAGCTTGACATTGATGTTGAGGAGGGTGTACAGCCTCCAAAGCATATCTTGATTGAATACTTTGAAGAGGTTGATCAAGAGATGGATTCAATCATTGATGAATTCCTATCTACAATTGAATCTTCTCCTATTGGGCTTGAAATTGAGATCAAAGAAGAAGATGCACAACCTCCCATGCCCTTGGTAAGCAATGAAGAAGAGATTGAATTGGAAGCGAGCTACAAGAGGAAGATGTTGAAATTGAAGAATCTTGTGAAGAGGTAGAGATAATCAAAGAAGAGCATAAGGGAGTAGAACTTGCAAGACCATTGGAGACATCCCTTCCTAAGTCACCATCCAACACAACATTCAAATGGGTAAAATTCTTATCTCTAAGCTTTGCTTTCTCACTTGAATATGGTTTGCTTGAAAATGATGGTCAACTTAGAGCTCTCTGTGGAGTTAAGAGTAAGAGAGAGTTGTGTAGTGGTTGGAAACGTCACTCTAAGTTCATGATGGTTGCATGCTCAAAGTTGAAAAGCAATGGTTGGTGTAGAACCAAATTGCATGCGTCTATGAGAATGTTTGGGTGCTTAATTGAGAATTCTAAGGTCATGCCACCCAATTGGAATCATGATGATCAATTTGAAGATGGGTGTCAAAAAAAAGTGTGGGATCCCGGATCGCACAAGGAAAATCAACTTTGGGAGCTCATGGTTTGTGAAGAACTCCATCAAAGCTTGAAGATATTAACATTGAAGAATGGAGCTCATTGGATATTCAAGCATTGGTGGATGTTCCAAGATGGTTACAAGCACAAACCACCTTAAGAGGAGCTCCCCATAAGTCCAACTTAAGGACAATAAACAAAAGTACTAGGTGGGAGACACCCCACCATGGTAATATCTTTTCATTTTCCCTTTTGTATATATTGGTAATTAGTTTAATTTCATGTTTTGTTGAGTTTGTTGAATATACTTAGTATTTTAGTAGGTTAAATAAGGTTTTATGGTGTTTGGGTAGCTGTTTGGAGGTTTGGAATGCTTGGATTGGTGCAAGAACATGGAAAAATTTTGAAAAATAGAGCACAACCCCGCGCGTGCGCGTATCTGGCGCGTGCGCGCGCATCAAGCATTTTCGATCATCTAGGCGGACGTGCCATGTACGCGTACGCGTAGATGCAAAAATTCTACCCCAGCCAAAAACCAGAGAGTTATGCCCAGTTTGTGCCTATTATGTGCCTGCAACCCACGCGTGTGCGCACTTGGCGCGTACACGCCCTTCGGCCAACTGAGCATCGGCGCGTAAGCGTGCATGACGCGTCCGCGTTGGTAAAAAAAAAGAGGTTTTTTTTCTCATCTTCTATTTTCTTTTGTCCATTGCATTCGCCTACTTTTATTCTTTGCATTTTTATTTTGTTTTTATAGCTTGTTTTTACTTTCTTTTTTTTAAGCTTCTTATTTTAATAATGGTTTTTAATTCTCTTACTCAATTGTTGAGAATTTCTTGGTTAATCTTGGCGCTTCTTGACTTGTTTGATATCGTTGGGTGATGAAACTTTTAAATCAATGCTTAATCTTGTATGGCTCTTATATTCTTTGTGCATTGATATGAACTTGCGTGCCTTTCATGACCCACTGTTTCTAGTTGAACTTGATGCTTTTGAGTGCTCTTCATGCTTGACTTTACTCTTGCATCAAGTGATAGTTAATATGCCTTAGCTTATATTATTTTCTCACTTACATGCGTAGCTAACATGTATTTAAGAACCTTACTCTTATTTGGCATTAGCCCCCGCCTATGTTCTACTTGCTTTGCTATCTTTGTTGTAGGCTTAATTTTCTTTCTCTTTCCTTCCTTTTAGGTTGGCCACCAAGAAGGAAGGGAATGGAAAAGCTTTTACATGGGACAACAAACAAGTTCACCCGCACAACTTTTTGAAGGAGCTCATCAATTGTAGCAACCCGTCCACCTAACTCTTCTTTGCATGCACCGAGGACGGTGCAAATTTCTAAGTGTGGGGAGGTCGTCCGACCGACCTCCATGGGTAACAACTTCTTTTTTCAACACCAATTCTTAATTTTTGTCTTTGTTAGTTAGTTGTTGCATTGCATGATAGCCTGCATGATAGTTAGAATTTGTACATATTTTTCATCACTTCTTTTTATGTTAGGACTACTTGGTTAGGGTGATGATTTCTTTTCCAAGAAAAATTGTTCTAAGGCACCCTACCAATTTGAAAAAAAAAAAATTTGTGAACTTGCTTGAAGAATTTATTTTGGAACATGGTTTCTGAGCTAAGAACACAAGCATGTGAGTTTTGAGCCAAATTGTGTTGTTACATCTTATAACCACTTATTTTCATTCTTGTGTGCATTGTTCTCTTTCTATGATTGTAATCTTTGATTTGTTTGATTCTTTATGTCCATTATTCCATGTATACATGAATTTATATGATTGAGGCCATCATTTCATTTAGCTCACTTACCCAAATAGCGTACCCTTCATCAACCATTGTTAGCCAAATTTGAGCCTATTTAATCCCTTTTGTTCTTAATTTTAGCACATCACTATCCCTAAGTGAAAAACAATAAATGTCCTTAATTTGGATCTTTAATTAGCTTAGGCTAGTGAGAGTGTTTATCATTTGGGTATGGGAAACTTGGACATTGGTTGATGTAAAAGTGTAAATTTTATTTTTGTTGGAAATTTTGGGAATTGGGTACATGCTTATGCATTAAATATGTAAAACCATATGCATTGATATGTTTGTATATACTTTAAGGAAAAAAATGATAAAGAAAAAGAAAAAGAACATATATATATATATATAAAAGAAAAAAATATATAGAAAAAGAAAAAAGAGAAAAAGAAATAAAAAGGGGACAAAAATGCCCCAAGGTAAAGTTCAATAAAAATCAATGCATATGGAAGGTGAATTAAAAAGAATGCATGAGTATGTGAAAAAGTGGAAATCATGGGTAGCTAGTTTGTGTATTAGAATTGCATAGGTTGTTATATGTGTTTGGTGAGAGCTTAGGATAATCAAAGATTCAAATTTCAAGCTCACTTGACCATATGCATCCTACCTTGACCCTAGCCCCATTACAACCTATGAATAAGTCCTCATGATGAATGTATGCATGCATTGAATAAGTGTTGATTGTTAGATAAAAAACAAATCTTGGAAAGCATGAGTAGAAGAGAACTGAGTGATCAACCCTATACACTCGAGCGACTAGAGTGCAAACACTTCCAGTGAGGGTTCGATGCTCAATTTCTTGTTCCCGGCTTTTATGAGCTTTCTTCTTGCAAGTCTACTTGTACTTCATTTTGATATTTGAATGGGTAGAGTTTGTGAGTCGTCATATGACCTTTGCCCTACTTGCTTATATATGTTCTTGGGGATTGATATACTTTTAACCAAGTAGGTAGAATCATATTGCATTTAGTTGCATTCATATAGATAGGTGCACATAGTTTATTTGCATTGAATAAATGTTCATACCCCTTTTCTTGTCCTTCTTTATTCTTAGCATGAGGACATGCTTGGTTTAAGTGTGGGGAGATTTGATAAACCTCGATTTTGTGGTTTATCTTGTGCTTAATTTGGGAAATTTTATCACCTTTTCTCACATTTATTCAATGAAATAGCATGGTTTTGCAATTCTCCCTTGATTTGTGCTTAAATGTGAAAACATGCTTTTTAGGCCCTAAAATTGGTGATTTTGATTCACTTTAATTCTATTCAATGCCTTGATATGTTTGTTGAGTAAATTCAGGTTCATAAGGCAAGTATTGGATGGATGAAGTGAGGAGAAAAGCATGCAAAGTGGGAGAACTCATGAAGAAATGAAGGAACCGTAAAGTTGTCAAGCTTGACCTCTTCGCACTCAATCGACCATAATTTGAGCTATAGAGGTCTAAATGAGGCGGTCCTAGTTGCGTTGGAAAGATAACATCCGGAGCTTCGAAATGATAAAAAATTTTCCATATTTTGCTTTGCGTATAGTGGCGCGCACGCGCCATGTACGTGTGCGTGCCGATGCTGCACATGGCCCATTAAAAGTGAAATGGTGGTCAGCGATTTGTAGCTCATTTTGGGCCCAATCCAACTCATTTCTGATGCTATTGAACCCAAGGATTGAGGGGGGAATGAACCAAGTGTCATAGTTTAGTTTTCATCATGTTTTAGGGTAGAATTTTAGAGAGAGAGGCTCTCTCCTCTCTCTAGATTTAGGATAGAAATTAGGGTAAAGTTAGGTTAATCACTCTCAAATTTCTCTTTCAATTCTTGTTTTGATTTTAATTCTCATTATATTTTAGTGTTCTATTGTCTTTGCTCTTCTAGTTTTACTTGTTAATTTCTTATTTTGCTCTTTTATGTTGATGAACAATTGTTGGATCTTGATTTCTCTTAATGCAATTTTATATTTCCATGTCTCTTTTATGTTGATCTTGATTTTTATTATTGATTTCTTGCTTATGTTAGTTATAGGTTTCCTTAATTCTTGCATTTTATGATGCTTACTTTCCTTGCACACTAGGTGTTTGTTAAAATGTTTCCTTAAGTTTTTGAGTAGTTTTCTTTACTCTTGGCCTAGGCTAAGGGAATTAAGTGACCTTGAGTTATTGGGTCTCAATGAATTGGTGATTTGAGAACCCTTGGTGATCAATTGATACTCATTGACACTAACCCACTACTAATCTAATTAGTAGATAGGTTGTGACTTATGGGTTGATGTGATCAAAGCCATTTGATGTACTTCAAGTCTAGGAGTAGATATTACGTACTTAAGGCTTTTGGAAGTAGACTTAATGATCTTGGCCCCTCATAATTATCAATGTATAGTTTGTTGACAAGGATGGTGATCTCAATTACCTATTGATGAGCGGATAATTTATACGCTTTTTGACATTGTTTTTAGTATGTTTTTAGTAGGATCTAGTTACTTTTAGGGATGTTTTTAATAGATTTTGTGTTAAATTCACATTTCTGGACTTTACTATGAGTTTGTGTGTTTTTCTGTGATTTCAGGTATTTTCTGGCTGAAATTGAGGGACTTGAGCAGAAATCAGATTCAGAGGTTGAAAAAGGTGGCGTTCAACGCCAGAAATGGCAGCAAAGGGGCGTTGAACGCCCAAAATGGGCACCAACCTGACGTTGAACGCCCAGAGTTGTGTGCAAGGGCATTTTACATGCCTAAATTGGTGCAGGGATGTAAATGCCTTGACACCTCAGGATCTGTGGACCCCACAGTATCCCCACCTACCTCATCATCTCTCTTCCCATTCATGATCATCCCTTCTACTTTCCATTTACCACTCACATCCATACACCCACTACCTTCAAAATTCAACATCTCTCTCCCACCCAATCCCACCCATATGGCCGAATACACACTCCCATCTATCTCCTCCATATTTTCTTCTTATTCTTCTATTCTTTCTTCTTTTGCTCGAGGGCGAGCAACATTCTAAGTTTGGTGTGGTAAAAGCATAGCTTTTTTGTTTTTTCCATAACCATTGATGGCACCTAAGGCCAGAGAAACCTCTAGAAAGCGGAAAGGGAAGACAAAAGCTTCCATCAAGGGTCTATAGCTCAGTGGTAGAACATTTGACTGCAAATCAAGAGATCCCTGAGATACCTCAGGGGATACATTTTCTTCAAACTCGAAATGGCGCGCTTCTAATTGCGTTGGAAAGTAGACATCCAGGGCTTTCCAGAAATATATAATAGTCCATACTTTGGCCAAGAATTGATGACGTAAACTGGCGTTCAACGCCAGTTTTCTACCCAAATCTGGCGCAATTTCGTGCACCACCTATGTCTAGCCAAGAGTACCTTTCCTTTATTTTATTAGTTCTTGTGTTTACTTTCTTGTTATTATATTTTCTTGTCAATTATCAAAATCAAAACCCCCCTTACATCTGCATAGCCAATAATTGATCATTTTATTGCAATTCCTTGTGAGACGACCCGGAGTTCAAATACTTTGGTTAATTCTTATTTGGGGTTTGTTACTTGTGACAACCAAATTTAATTTGATTCGAGGATTGACTATTAGTTTGGACTATACTAACAACGGAATTATTTTGTGGAATTCCAAACCGGTATAAATCATTGCATCAAATTAATGGCGCCGTTGCCGAGGAGTTGCAATGGTGTTATGTTATTGGCTATTGTATATATGTTAATATGCTTCTTTGCTAGTTTTTGCTTGTTTTAGGAGTTAGTGTTTATTAGTTCTTACTAGTTTGGTTTTTATTTTCTCTTGCTATTATGAATTATCAAAAGATAGAGAAGTTTGCTTATGCCCTTGTTCTTACATCCCGAAGGCTCTGACCCTACTTCCAAGCCCATACTATTAAAGTCCGCACTAATCAACCAATGAAAAATATCCTACAAAAATGGACTTGGTTAGGAGAATTTTACAATGGGCAGTAGAACTGCCTGAGTTTGATTTAAGATAAATAACTCGGACAGCCATAAAATCACAATATCTTGCTGAATTCATCAAGAAATACACCGAAAGTCCCAAAAACCCTTCTACATAGAGTCTGTATGTAGATGGGTCATCTAACAAATTTGGAAGCGGAGCTAGTGTCATTCTAGAAAGTGATCAAGGAACTCGAATAGTACTATCCTTAAAGTTTGAGTTCCCTGCTTCTAATGACCAAGCAGAATATGAAGCTCTACTTGCTGGCTTGAAGCTGTCTAAAGAAGTAGAGGCAGAAAAGGTGGTGGTGTTCAGTGATTCGCAAGTAATAACTTCACAAATTAACGGCACCTACCAAGCTAAGGACCCCACTATAAAAAAATACTTGGATGAGACACGAGAACGACTAACACACTTTTTAGAAAGTGAGGTCCAACATATAACTCGGGAATCCAATGCCCGAGCTGATGCTTTATCAAAGTTAGCCAACACCAAGCTAGGAGGCAACAATAGAAGTCTCATCCAAGAGACTCTACAAACATCATCCATATCAAAGGAAGAGGAAGTACTGACTGTATACAATCAACATTTAGGGTGGATGACCCCCAAAGTCAATTACCTCAAATTTGACATGCTCCCCAAAGATGAAAAGGAGGCCAAAAGGCTCGCAAAAGAGTCACAAAATTATACACTAGTCCACAACATCCTACACAAAAGAGGAATCTTAACACCCCTCCTAAAATGTGTCCTGACCTCCAGCACAAAGGAAGTCTTGGAGGATGTACACAGTGGCATATGTGGAAACCACATAGAAGCTTGGTCACTAGCCAAAAAAGTGATCCAAGCTGGCTTTTTCTAACTGACTTTACAGAAAAAGGCGGCTGAGTTTGTCCAAACATGCCCGCCTTGCCAGAAACATGCCAATTTCCATGTGGCGCCCCCCGAAGAGCTTATCAGTGTTACCTCACCATGGCCATTCATGAAATGGGGTCTTGATCTACTCGAACCATTCCCACAAGTATCAGGCCAAGTCAAATATTTCATAGTAGGGATTGACTATTTTACTAAATGAATTAAGACAGAGTCCTTAGCAACCATCACTGCCCAAAGAAGTCAGAAATTTTTGTATAAGAACATTATCACAATGTTTGGAATTCTATACTCCATCACCATGGACAATGGAACTCAATTTACCGACTCAACATTCAGAAATTGGTGTTCGACTTGAAAATAATATACCAGTTCACATCCGTGGAGCACCCCCAGACCAATGGACAAGCTGAAGCTACCAACAAAGTCATATTAGCCAGGTTAAAACGCCGATTGCAAGATGAAAAAGGAGCTTAGGCAGACGAGCTTCCTCAAGTCTTGTGGGCATATCGAACCACTCCACATTCTACACTGGGAGAATCACCCTTTTGACTTGCATACGGAATGGAAGAATTGATCCCCATAGAAGTCGCTGAAGAATCACCTAGATTCTTAGTTTTCAATGAAAGAGCTAACACCTAGGCTCAAAGAGAAGAGCTCGACCTCTTCTGTAAATTCTGAGAAAGAGCTCGGATTAAGGAAGAGGCTCTGAAGCAAAGGATGGCTCAAAGATACAACAGAGAGGTGATCAAGAAAAACTTCACCACCAATGAGCTCGTCCTAATTCGAAACGACATTGGAGTACAGAAGTCAGGTGAAGAAAAGCTAGCTGCAAACTGGAAAGGACCTTACAAAATAGTAGAGATCCTAGGCAAAGGTTCCTATAAGGTGTTCGACCTCCAAGGGTGAGAGCTCCCAAGGTCTTGGCACGCTTGTAACCTAAAAAGGTACTATAGCTAAAAGCCTTGTACCTAGGTGCACTCTTTTCCCAAATAAAAAGGGTTTTTTAATGAGGCACCAATGCAAGGGCTAGGGGCACCCAAGCCTTTAGTAAATGATTCTGTAAAGGAATTTCTTAAACATTAATAAAAGATTCCTGCTTTATTTCTTTTCAAAGTTTCCTATTTCAAACGCATCAACTTAAGCTTGACAAACTGCAAAAATCATTGCCCAACCTAAAGTTGTCAGCAAGATAAAGCGATGAGGTACAAGTTAATGTAATAAGTTATACAAATAACTCGTACAAAGCAACCTTAAACAGGTCGGATAAAAAACAGAGTTGTAAAAATAACTTAAGTTAGGACCGATTACATAAAGTCGAACACACGTAAGAAAATTAATAAAATCGTCAGGGATTCGAGGGTCAAACCAAATCGTGCCTTACCATAAGTATTCACCAAAAGGATACTTTGATGAAATTTCGAACACTGCTTAATAAAAGTTGTAAACTACAACTAAACAATAAAAGTAAAGTGTCCAAAAAACTACCAACTATTACATAAAGAAAAGTGTCATAAGTCCCCAGGCCGGGCTACCAAACAAATATAGAAGGCAACAAAACTCAAGACTTCTCACCCATAAGAGGATTGAGGGCCTTTACTGTTATAGCATTTTTTCCCTCAACAGAAGGAGAGGGAGGAAGCATGGAAACTGGCATAGCTTAAATGATCTCCGGCGCAGGAGTCAAAGTCTCCACATTAGCTGCTTCGAGTTGAGCTCCCAAGGCGGATGTTTAACCGACCTGTGTCCCCGACGTCTTTGGCTCCACGGGAACCTCCTCCTCATCGTCTAAGTCAGGCATAGGAACTATTTGCCATCCACTATAACATTGTTCACACTGAAGAGAGAAAGATCAAGGTCGGGAGCTAAGACCCTGACTTGAGACTCTAAGTTGTTGAACATCTCATCCAAACCTAAAGCAGCTAACTCCTGGGACTCGTCAAGCTCCACCTTCAGCTTCTTCACCTCTTCCTCCAGTGCTAGTCTCTTCCCAAACACGCGAGTATAACTCTCTTGATATTTCTTGGCCTTCTCTTCGGCCAGAGCGGCAACCGCTTTCGACTTGGTGGTCCTCTCCCGGGGTTTCTCCAGGTCGGTCTTCAAGGTCTCTCATTCTTGCTCCTGCTCCTTTTTTTTCTCACTGAGCCGCTCCACATCTGCCCGAGCAGTCTCTAAGGCACTGGTAGTAGCTTGAATAGGAGATTCCCTCAATTCCTTAGCAAGCTGAAAATAAACTCCTACAGTGCGAAGCTCCCGACGTGCCAAGGTTTGAAGGTGGTTTTGGATTGCCACGTCATCCATACTCACGTGGTGACGAGGAAGTAGGTTCACTTCGGCCCAAGCAAAAGCATCAAAGTTTTTTGTATAAATGATTTCTACTTCCTCCACCATCTGTTTCTTGGAAGGAGGCTCATTAAGGGATGGAGGAGAAAGAGTGGACCTGGATGATATAAGTCGGGAAAGAGGAGTAGGGATATCGACTTGTGGGCCGAAAGACCTTACTTTGACTTTTTTCTAGGAGAAGATTAGACTGAGATCCTGACCTCTTTCTATGAGGACCTTTCACCGACTTCTTTCTGCTGTTGAAGACTCTGTGCCACCACTGACTTTTTTGTGTTTCGCAGATATCTCATAGAAGATTTAGTAGCCATACTTTCTGCAAGGAAAAGTAGAACACAATCTGAAACAATAAAAGTATAAACAGCAGAATTAACCAAGTAAAGGAAAGAAAACTACCAAGGTCGGACTTTAGAAGACTGGGGTCTCCCAGGTATCTTTTCGTATCCAAATGGGGAATTTGACCCCAAGTACCCAACAAAAAATCTATCACACCCCTTTCTATATCATCTAACTCGGATATGTCTACCTTTACCGTTATGAGTGTATCTTGCCAGTACAAAGGAAATTAAGGTTCTTGGTTTTCAGAAAGAAAGAAAGGTTGGGTATCATCGGCAGCTCAAACCTTAAAGAAATGATTCTTGAAATCATGAAAAGATTCATCAAAGATAGAAAAAATCTTCCGACTTTGCACAGCTCGGAAGGATACCCACCCCGACTTCTTTGTGGAGCTATATGGCTTTGTTGCTACAAAAAGATAGAAGAAGACATTCGAGCTAGGTCGGACATCCAGCTCCCGACATAGGATCTGGTACATTTTCATGAAAGCCCAAGAATTTGGGTGCACCTAACTAGAGGCAAAGTTGAAAGACCGCATCACCTCCTTCTCAAAATCGATAAAGGGAAACTGGACACCCAATCTAGTAAAGAAGCAATCGTAGATGTAGAAAAAAGGTTGTTCGGATTTCTCCAAAGGAGGGAAGCACACTCTCTAAGAGGTTAGAATCTTAATGGTGCAAGAGTTCTATGCTAATGCATGGGTTACAAAAAACCATAACACTAGTATGAACCCACATCCCAAGAATTGGAGCACTATGGTCTATGGGAGAATCTTAGATTTCAGCCCAGAAAGTGTGAGGTTGGCGTTCAACTTGCCTCTAATGTAAGGAAACCCACATCCTTACACTAGAAGAGTCAACTTTGATCAGAGACTGGATCAAGTGCTCTCAGACATCTGTGTGGAAGGAGCACAGTGAAAAAGGGATTTCCAAGGTAAGCCCATAGCTAGAGGATGTTTGGAATTCATCCAACGTTTTATCATCCATACTAGCAATCGGTCAGAAGTGAACCTTGAAAGAGCCATCATGATCCATTGCATCATGATTAGAAGTGAGGTGGAAGTATATGAGGTGATTCCTAAAGATTTATACAAGATAGCTGAGAAGCCTTCTACCCAAGCAAGGTTGGCATTCCCACACCTCATCTGTCATCTATGCAATTCAGCTGGAATTGTCATAAAAGGAGACATCTTCATTGGGGAAGACAAGCCCATCACTAAGAAGAGGATGGAGCAAACTAGAGAGCATACACAAGAGCCCGTGCAACCGCTTCAGCATGAGATCCCTAAGATGCCTCAAGGGATGTATTTTCCTCCTCAAAGCTATTGGGATCAATGGCATACTTCCATGGGAGGATTGAGCTCTAACATGAATCAGTTGAGGATGGAGCATCAAGAGCATTCAACCATCCTTAATGAAATTAGAGAAGACCAAAGGGCTATGAGGGAAGAACAACAGAGACAAAGGAGTGACATTGAAGAGATCAAGTACTACATTGGATCCTCAAGGACGAGTACTAATCGCCACCAATAAAGGTGAATTCGTTCTGTTAATCTCCTTTTCTTTTGTATTTTTCTGTTTTCTATTATGCTGTATTGTCTGTTCTCTTGTTCTTGTTGCATGATCATTTCTATCTATATCTTAAAGTTATAAAATGTTCCATATATCTCTCACCTTGCTTAAAAAGAAAATTTTATTTGAAAAGAATTGAGAGATACATAAATTTTAAGTTTATAATAAAAATAGTTTAATTATCTTAATGTGATGGCATTGCTGTTATTTTCTGAATGTATGAATAAACAGTGCATATTTGAAGTTGAAATTTTAGAATGTTGGCTCTTGAAAGAATGATAAAAAGAGAAAAGTATTATTGGTAATCTGAAAAATCTAAATAAATTGATTCTTGAAGCAAGAAAAAGCAGCAAAAAGAAAAAGAAAAAGCATATTGCAAAAGAAAAAAAAAATATGCATGCGAAAAATAATAAAAATAGTGAAAAAAATAAATAAATAACAGAAAAAGCCAATAAGCTCTTTAAACCAAAAGAAAAGAGCAAAAGGCCAATAACCCTTTAAACCAAAAGGAAAGGGTAAAAGGATCCAAGGCTTTGAGCATCAATGATTAGGAGGGCCTACAAGGAATAAAATCCTGCCTTAAGCGGCTCAACCAAGCTGTCCCTAACCATATGCTTGTAGTGTAAAGGTGTCAAGTGAAAAGCTTGAGACTGAGTGATAAACCACTATTTTATGATTTATCTTGTGCTTAATTGAGTGGTTTTTATCAATTCTTCACCCACTTATTCATATAATTTGCATGGTTTTACAATTCCTTCCTTATTATGTGATACATGTGAAAACATGTTTCCTAAGCCTTAAAAATATTATTTTTAATTATCTTTTATTACCATTCAATGCCGTGATCTGTGTGTTAAGTATTTTCAGGCTTTATAGGGCAGGAATGGCTTAGAGGACAGAAAGGAAACGTGCAAAAGTGGAAAGAACGCACAAAATGGATTTTTGAAGAAAATGGCAGCGATGCGCATGCATGGACGATGCGGACACGTGCCTAGCACAAAGCATGAGTGACGCGTACGCGTGACAAGGAAAACTTCCAAATGGCGCACACGCGTGACCTACGCGTACGCGTGACAGACGCCACGTGCAGAAAGTTGTAGAATTTGCCCCCAGCGATTTCTGGACCTTTTTTCGGCCCAAATCCAAGCCCAGAAACACATAATGGAGGCTGGAGAATGGGGGAATCAAATCATTCATTCAACATTCGTCAATTACAAAGATAATTTTAGAGGTTTTTAGATGTAGTTTTCTAGAGAGAGAGGCTCTCTCCTCTCTCTTAGATTTTAGGATTAGGATTTCTTCGTTTTCTCAATTCCAGGTTTAATGTTCCTTTAATTTAATTTCTCTTCTACTTTCAATTACTCTATTACTTTAGTTTGTTTATTTTCCTAATTTGGTTTATGGATTCCTATGTTTAATTTGATTTTCTATTTAATACAATTCGAGGTATTTCAGATTTATGGTTTCTTTATTCTATTTATGATATAAATAATTTGGATTTTTCCCCTTTTGGCTTTGGTTGAGTAATTGGTGACACTTGAGTTGTCAAACTCAGCTGTTGATTGATTATTGGAAATTGCTGATTGATTTGGATCCCTCTAAAGCTAGTCTTTCCATAGGAGTTGACTAGGACTTGAGGAATTAGATTGATTAGTCCACTTGACTTTCATTTGTTTAGTAAGGGTTAACTAAGTGGGAGCAATGACAATTCTCATCACACCTGATAAGGATAACTAGGATGGAATTTCCAGTTCTCATACCTTGCCAAGAGTTTTTCTAGTTATTAATTTACTTCCTTGCCAATTTATTTCCTTGTTCCCTATTTCAAAAACCCCAAAAATATACATTTTTCCATAACCAATAATAAATCATACTTCCCTCCAATTCCTTGAGAGACGACCCGAGGTTTAAATACTTCGGTTTAATTTTATTGGGTTTACTTTAGTGACAAACAAGCTTTTGTACGAAAGGATTTTAGTTGGTTTAGAAACTATACTAGCAACGAGACTTTATTTGTGAATTTCTTTACCGACAGAAAATCAGTTCGTCACTGAGCAGTTAAAGTCATGATCCAAAGCAAAAAGAGTGTGCTTAAGAACTCTGGACACCTCTATCTGGGGATTCTAGCAAAGCTGAATCACAATCCGAAAGGGTTCACCTAGTTAAAGTGTCTTTGGCATTTATGTATCCGATGGTAATACTGAAAAACAAAGTGCTTAGGGTCACGGCCAAGACTCCGAAAGCTGCGTTCAAGAATAAAAAAGAACTGAACTAGGAGAATCAATAATATCATCTGGATTCTAAGTTCTGAAAGATGCCAACCATTCTGAGTTTCAATGGATAGTGAGATGCCAAAACAATTCAGAAGCAAAAAGCTACTAAGTCCCGCTCATCTAATTGAAACTGAGCTTCATTAGAAACTCTGAGATTTATTGTATCTTATTCTTCTATTTATTCTACTTTATTTTTAGTTTCTTGGGGACAACCAACAGTTTAAGTTTGGTGTTGTGATGAGCGGATATTCTATATGCTTTTTAGCATCATTTTCATATAGTTTTTAGCATGTTTTGTTTACTTTTTATTAAGTTTTCATAGGTTTTAGTGTTAAATTCACATTTTTGAATTCTACTTTGAGTTTGTATGTTTTTGTACAATTTCAGGTATTGTCTGGCTGAAATTGAGGAGTTGGAGCAAAAGTCTGATTCAGAGACAGAGAAAGCACTGCAGATGTTGTCCGGATTTGACCTCCTTACACTCAGAAGAGCTTTTCTGGTGCTATAGAAGTCCAAATGGAGTGTTCTCAATGGCTTTGGAAAGCTGACTTCCATAGCTTTCCAGTAATGTATAATAGTTCATACTTTACTTCAAATTAGAAGGCCCAAAACTGGCGTCCAACGCCAGCCTCCTGCACCATTCTAGGCATCCAGCGTCCAAAGGAGAAGACCAGCATCTAAACACCCAAAGAAGACCCTTATCCAATGTTCAACTCCTTAGAGGCCTCCTAACACGTGGATTTCATCAAAGCTCGGCCCAAACACTTACCAAGTGGGCCCCAGAAGTGGATTTTAGGACTAAAAGACTGTTTTACCTTTTCTTATGCAATCCTTAGTCATTAGTTTAGTATTTAAGGGATATTTTACATAATCATAGAGGACTTTATGCCATATTTTCATGTATCATTGTGTTTTCATATCAGTATGAGTTTTTAAACCTCTTAGGTTGAAGGGAGGAGCCCTGCTGAGTTCTATGAATTAATAAAAGTATTACTGTTTCTCTTTAATCCGTGTTTAATTTAATTCTAAGATGTATATTCGTTCTTCAACTTGATGAATGGGATGATTCGTGACAATCAGCTCCGTACTAAGACCACGTGCCTGACAACCACTCGTGTTCTTCTTGGGTTCGTGTGAATACGTGACTGGAAAGCATCGAACCGCCAGCTTGATTATACATCTCTTAGATGGCTAATCCACGACTTCGTTGGGGACTTCTCGAGACACCAGTTCAGCTGAGGTATTGGGAGATTAGGGTCTCTGTGGTAGAGGCTAGAACCCAAAGGCGCAGCATTCTCTGATCCGGAAGATCTGACCTTATCTGTGGCATTTTGAGTAGGATCATTAAGGAGAATGGAATGCAGAAGCGTCACCCTCAATTAGAATGGATTCGCACTAACCCTGGGGTTCAGATCTGGAAGAGTATTGGCGGCTACTCAAACCAGTGGCAATCACATACAGCCTGCCATTGAAGAAATCATTCCCAATTGAAGAAGACAGTAAGACCAAAGTTAATCCAGAAGGACAAAGCAACTCCAAGCCTTAACCATATTTTTATCCCTGATTATCTTCAATTCACAAAGTATTTTATACCCTTTTTCATTCCTTTTATGCTTTTAACGAAATTTAAACCAATAACTCTTCTATCCGACTGACTAAGATCTGCAAGATAACCATAGCTTGCTTCAAACCACAATCCTCGTGGGATCGACCCTGACTCGCTCAAGTATTACTTGCACGACCAAGTGCACTTGCTGGTACATTTGTACGAAGTGTGAAGATTCGTGCACCAAGTTTTTGGCGCCGTTGCTGGGGATTGTTCGAGTTTGGACAACTGACGGATTATCTTGTTCCATAGATCAGGTATTGTCTTTAATTTTGTTAGAGTCTTTTATTTTATTTTTTCTTTTTTTCGAAAAAATTAAAACCTTTTTCAAATTTTTTTTCTTTTCTTTGTTTAATCTTTGTTCTTGGTTTGAGTCTTTTGCTTTTGTTCTTATTGAGTTTTTCGAATTCTGAGTATTTCTTTCAAAAAATTTTCAAAAATAGTTTCTTTTGTTTGATTCTTGTGTCAATCTTTAAGTTTGGTGTCTGCTTGTGTTTTTCTTTTACAATTTTCAAAAATTTTGTTCTTGGTTTTCAAAAATTTTAAATTTGGTGTCTTTTGCATGTTCTTGTATTCTTTGAATTCTTTGACTTTTGTTCTCGGTGTTCTCCTTGATCTTCAAAGTGTTCTTGTTCTTCTTCTTATTTTGATCTTAAAATTTTTAAGTTTGGTGTCTCTTTGTATTTTTCTTGTTAATTTTCGCACACTAGGTCCCTTTAGATCTAAAAGTTTTAAGTTTGGTGTCTTTTTTTTTTGTTTTTCTCTTTCCTCATTAAATTCAAACATAAAAAAATATCTTTTCTATCTTTAATTTAATTAAATTTTTGAAAATTACATTAAAATTCAGATTTTAATTTTAAATTTTTATCTTGTCTCATCTTAGTTTTCAATTTTCAAAATCAAATCTTTTAAAAAAAATCATATCATTTTCAATTCTTATCTTATCTTTTTATCTGTCTTTAAAATTCAAAAATTTAAAATTCAAAAATCTTATCATATCTTATTTCAAATTTTAAAATTCAATTTCAAAATTCAAAAATTAAATTTCAAATTTTAAATTTCAAGATTAAACCTTTTCAAAAATCAAATCTTTATCTTATCTTGTTTACTTTTTCAAAATTCAAAATTTAAAAATTTAAAAATTTAATTTTCAAATTTCAATTCTTAATTTTCAAATCTTTTTAATTTAAAACTTATCTTTTCTTTGCTTTCTTATCTTATCTTACCTAACTTATCTTATCTTTCTTATCTTATCTTCTTTTAAATTTTAAAATTAAATCTTTTTCAAATCTTTTTAATTCTTATCTTATCTTTTTGACTTTTTTAATTATTTTTAAATTCAAATCTTCTCTAATCTTCTATCTTATCTTGTTTTCAAATCTTTTCTAATTAGTTACTATTCTTCTCTCTCTTCTTTTTCAAAACTTCCTAACTGATTCTTCTCTGTCCTAATTTTCAAAAATCCTTCTTTTATTTCTCTCTCTTATTTTTTGAAATTTATAATTTTTATTTTCAATTCCTTTTAAATTCATTAACCTTTATTTTCAAAATAAATAAATAAATAAATAAAAAACAAAAATATTTTAATTCTTGTTTTTTTTCTATTTCTAATTCTTCTCCTCTCTACTTCTATTTATTCGAATTCTTCTTCCCCTTCTTCTATCTACATTCTTCTATCTTCCTCTTCTTTCTTCACATCTCACTGGAAGTTCTCTAGACCCAAATCAGGCATAGAAGCTTCCTTCCTTTCTTCTTTTCTTGTTTATGACCGGGAACAGGGATAAAGAACCTCTCTTTAATATTGATCCTGAACCTGAGAGGACTTTAAGGAGGAGCTTACAAAAAATTAAAGCACAACACTCCGGAAGAAACCTTTCTGAAAATTTTGAACAAGAAATTGAAGACATGGCCGAACCTCAAGAAGAGGCAAGAAAGGTTCTTGGTGACTTCACCATGCCTACCTTTGACTTTTATGATAGAAGTATGATAAACCACTATTTTATGGTTTATCTTGTGCTAATTTGAGTGGTTTTTATCAACTCTTTACTTACTTATTCATATAAATTGCATGGTTTTACATTTTCCTTCCTAATTTTGTGCTTTGATTGAAAACATGTTTCCTGGGCCTTTAAATTTGCTATGTTTAATCCTCTCTTATTACCATTCGATGCCTTGATATGTGTGTTAAGTGATTTCAGGGTTTATAGGGCAGAAATGGCTTAGAGGATGGAAAGGAAGCATGCAAAAATGGAAGGAATACAAGAAGTTGAAGGAGTTGCTAAGCTGTCCAGCCTGACCTCTTCGCACTCAATCGACCATAACTTGAGCTACAGAAATCCAAATGAGGCGGTTCTAATTGCGTTGGAAAGCTAACATCCAGGGCTTCGAAATGATATATAATTTTCCATAGTTTCCTTGAAGATAAATGACGCGCATGCGTCATTCTGTAGAAATTTCAGCGACCTACACGTATTTGAATTCGCCCCCAGCAATTTCTGGGCTGTTTCTGACCCAGTTTTCGGCCCAGAAAACACAGATTAGAGGCTATAAAGTGGGGAAATCCATTCATTCATTGACACAAATTCATAATTCATAATTTTAGGTCTTAGATGTAGTTTCTAGAGAGAGAGGCTCTCTCCTCTCTCTTAGGTTTTAGGATTTAGGATTTCTCATAGCTTTAGGATTGTTTCTTCTTAATTCCAGGTTCAATGTTCCTTTAATTTAGTTTTTCATCTACTTTTATTTATTCCAGCATTCTAGTTTATCTATTTCCCTTTATTGATTACTTTATGTTGCTATTTGATTTATGAATTCTTATGTTTAATTTGATTTTCTATTTAATATAATTTGAGGTATTTCAGGTTTAAGATTGCTTTCTTTTATTTATGTTATTGATGCTTTCAATTTAATTTAGATTTCTTCTCCCTTTGCTTTGGTTGAGTACTTGGTAACACTTGAGTTATCAAACTCAGTTGTTGATTGAAAATTGGAATTTGCTGATTAATTTGGATCCCTCTAAAGCTAGTCTTTCTGTAGGAGTTGACTAGGACTTGAGGAATCCCATTAATTGCTCCACTTGACTTTCCTTTATTTAGTAAGGGTTAACTAAGTGGGAGCAATAAACAATTCTCATCACAATTAATAAGGATAACTAGGATGGGATTTCCAGTTCTCATACCTTGCAATGGTTTTCATGATAATTAATTTACTTTCTTGCCAATTTATTTTCCTTGTTCACTATTTCAAAAACCCAAAAAAAAAAATACTTTTTCATAACCAATAATAAACCATACTTCCCTGCAATTCCTTGAGAGATGACCCGAGGTTTAAATACTTCGGTTATCAATTTTATTAGGGGTTTGTTACTTGTGACAACTAAAACTTTTGCACGAAAAGATTTCTTGTCGGTTTAGAAGCTATACTTGCAACGAGGATTTATTTGTGAATTTCTAGACCACACAAAAGTCCTTTCGCCAAAGTATCTCTGCACCTGCCATTGGAGCTAACAACTTTGATCTTAAGCCTCAGTTAGTCTCTCTTCTACAACAGAATTGTAAGTTTCATGGACTTCCACTAGAAGATCCACATCAATTCCTGTCGAAATTCTTACAGATCTGTGATACTGTTAAGACCAATTGAGTGAATCTTGAGGTCTATAAACTTATGCTCTTTCCCTTTGCGGTAAGAGACAGAGCTAAGATATGGTTGGATTCTCAACCAAAAGAGAGCCTAGACTCTTGCGAGAAGCTGGTTAATGCTTTCCTAGCTAAATTCTTTCCCCCTCAAAAGATGAGCGAAATCAGAGTGGAAGTTCAAACTTTCAAACAAAAAGAAAGTGAATCCCTCTATGAAGCTTGGGAAAGATACAAGCAACTGATCAGGAGGTGCCCTCCTGACATGCTCTCAGAGTGGTCTATCATAGGAATTTTCTATGATGGTCTTTCTGAGATGTCTAAGATATCATTGGACAGCTCTGCAGGTGGATCACTCCAGTTGAAGAAAATACCTGCAGAAGCTAAAGAACTCATTGAGATGGTTGCAAATAACCAATTCATGTACACCTCTGAGAGAAATCCTGTGAACAATGGGATCCCTCAGAAGAAAGGAGTTCTTGAAGTTGACACTCTAAATGCCATATTGGCTCAGAACAAGATCTTGACCCAACAGGTCAATATGATCTCTCAGCATTTGACTAGAATGCAAACTGTAACTGGCAGTACTCAGGAAGCTTCTTTTGAAGTAGAAGCTTATGATCCTGATCAACCCACCATGGAGGAGGTGAATTACATGGGAGAACCTTATAGAAACACCTACAATCCTTTATGAAGGAATCATCCTAACCTCTCATGGAAGGATCAATAGAAACCTTGGTTTCAATAATAATCAAGGTGGAAGGAACCATAATAGGTTCAACAACAGGCCACCATTCCCATCTTCTCAAGGGAATATGGAGACTCCTAAGTAGAGCTTCTTTGACTTAGTTACTATAGTCTCCAACCTCTCTAAGACCACCCATAGTTTCATAACTGAAACAAAATCCTGCATTAGAAATTTGGAGATTCAAGTTGTTCAACTGAGCAAGAGGATCCCTGAGACTCCTCCTGACACCCCTCCTAGTAAAACTGAAGTAAACCCAAGAGAAGAGTGCAAGGCCATCACCACTGAGGCTGAGGACAAATTTGGAGAGGCTGGAAAGGCATTGAACGCTAGTGAGGAAGCCTTCACTGGGCGTTCAACACCCAAACTGGCTAAGAGGCTGGCGCTGAACGCCAGTGAGGAACCCTTTACAGGGCATTCAACGCCCAAACAGATAGGGAAGCTGGCATTGAACGCCAGCCAGGACATCCATGCAGGACGTTCAACGCCCAAAATGGTAAGGGAACTGGCGTTTAACGCGAGTAAAGGTATACAGCATGGGCGTTCAACGCCCAAAGAACTATCAGAGCTGGCATTGAATGCCAGTAAAAGCACACCCTCTGAGTGCTTAATACCCACTCAAGAAATCCCTATCCAAGAACTAAAGAAAGCCAAGGCTCATATAGAGACCATAGAGGTTCCTTTACATGCACTTCTACAAAGCATGAGTTCTGATGAACACTCATCCTTTGATGAGGATGAAGACACTAGGGAAGAGCAACTTGCTCAGTACCTAGGAGCTCTCATAAAGTTGAATGCCAAGCTATTTGGTAGAAAGCCTATGGAGGAAGAACCTCCAGTGCTTACCAAAGAACTCAATGCTTTGGTTCAGCACAGAAGCTACTTCAGAAGCTTTCGGATCCTGGACGCTTCCTGATTCCTTGCACCATAGGCACCATGACCTTTGAGAAGGCTCTGTGTGACCTTGGGTCAAGAATAAACTTCATGCCACTCTCTATAATGGAGAAGCTGAGAATCTTTGAGGTACAAGCTACAAACATCTCACTAGAGATGGCAGAAAAGTCAATGAAGAAGCCATATGGCTTAGTTGAGGATGTCTTGGTAAAGGTTGAAGACCACTACATCCCTACAAACTTCATAGTCTTGGACATAGGAGAGGATGAGGATGATTCTATCATCCTCAGAAGACTTTTTCTAGCTACTGCAAATGCCATGATTAATGTGGCAAAGGGAGAAATAGTTTTCCAACTAGGAGAGGAGTGCATCTTGTTCAAGATGTCCAATCCCAATTCTCTTACTAAAAAAAAAGAGATAATAGTGTGTCACAACCATCTCTTTCAGTGCTAAGCTGTACTAAACCCCCAAACTTCAATTCTAAGTTTAGTGTTGGACAGCCATTAACAGGCACTGAAAACAAAGGTACTAAGAAGAAAGTACCTAAAGGCTAGAGGGACAATGAAGTCCCAACTGAAGGCCTCTCACCTGGCATGAGAGTTGTCTTCACCAAGAAAACAGTCATACCATATACAGTGAGTTGTCTTCACCTTGAAGCTTCGAATTCACTCCCTCACTATGCTCCTTGATTGCTTCTCCACATTCAACAATGGGAGTGCCTTGATTGCATGAGCTTAGGCGGGAGGAGACCATGTTGCGAATGGCTTCCACCACGATGGCAATCACGGCTTCTATCTTCTTGAACTCCTTTTGTGTCTCTTCTTGCCTTTGGAGGTAAGAGCTAATGTCTCTTTATTGTTCTAGCATGAAGGCATGAAGAGATTCATCCATCGGAGGTAGTGGTGGAAGAGATGGTTCATTGTTTGAGGGAAAGGGCTCATAATTAGAAGGTGGTTCTTCTTGGTAAGGTATGGAGGTGGTGTATGATAAAAAATTATTTTATGGTTTATCTTGTGTTTAATTGAGTGGTTTCATCAAGTCTTCACCCACTTATTCATATGATTTGCATGATTTTACAATTCCTTCCTAGTGTTATTCTATGGTTGAAAACTTGCTTCCTAGAGATCTTTAATTTGTATATTTTAATTCTCCTTCATACCATTCTATGCCGTGATCCGTGTGTTAAGTGTTTCAGGCTTTATAAGGCAGGAATGGCTTAGAGAATGGAGAGAAAGCTTCAAAAAATGGAAGGAACATAAGAAACCAAGGAGATAACCAGCGAGTACCGACGCGCACGCATGGCTTACGCGAGCGCGCAAAATGGAGAAATTTGCAGCGACGCGTGTGCGTGTCTGACGCGTACGCGTGGATTGGAGTTCTGTAAGATGACATGTGCGCGTGCCTGACGCGTACGCGTGAGAAAGAAATTTTCCAAATGACGCGCACGCATTACTGACGCATACGCGTGACATGCGCGATCTGCAGAAATAACAGAAAACGCTGAGGGCGATTTTGGGCCGAGTTTTGACCCAGTTTTTGGCCCAGAAACACAGAATAGAGCTAGGGAACATGCAGAGACTCAACACACATTCTCATTAGCATAATTTTAGGTTTTTAGATCTGAATCTAGAGAGAATTCACTCCTCCTCTAGGTTTTCTTTACATTCATAGTTCTATGGTTTTATTACTTTTGCTCTGGATATTGAAGAGTCATCATCTCCGCTGAAGATACTATTCTAGTTTGTTTCCTTACTCTTTTATTTATTCCATATTCTTAATTCTTGTTTAGAGTTACAATTGGATTATTTTCATGGATTATTAATGCAAAGGATTACTTTTACTTTTAATTAATTTTGAATTCTTATCTTATTTACATTATTATGTCTCTTTTCTATTCCAAACTCCCAATAATGAAGATGGTATCCATGTCAATAGAGTAGATTCCCTACTTGACATGGGGCTGATTAAGAGGAGACACTTGAGTTGGAATGCTCAAGTGATTAGTTAATTTGGAAGTTGTTGGCTAATTCTGTATTTACTAACGCTAGACCTTCCCAAGGGAGAGGACTAGGATTTGTGAATAAGAGTTAGCTCAATCACTTGACTTTCCTTTATTTAGTAAGGGTTAACTAAGTGAAAACAACAACCTCTTATACTACACTTGAGAAAATCCCAACAAGGATAGAACTTTCAATTAATCATTCCCCTAGTCAAGGCTTTTTATTTTGAATAATATAAATTCCTTTTAATTTTCATTACACTTAATTACGATTGTTTATTTTCTGTTATTCAAACTCAAAACCTCTTGGAAAGCTCCTGATAAATAAATTAGCATGCTTTTTAGCAACTCGTTGGGAGACAACCTGGGACTCATAATCCCAGTATTTTTATTCTAAATTTTTGTGACAACCTTTCTAAATTGATGAGGCGGATTTTTGCTGGTTAAGGGTTATACTTGTAATGCTGTTCTTATATTATAATCTCTGAATTGGTCAAACTTACGCCACGCATCAATTTTTGGCGCCGTTGCCGGGGAGTTGCAATAGTGTGCTAAATTATTAATTAGTGTACATATTTTTATTTTTATTTGCATATTTTATTTTATTTTATTACCATGAGTTGTATGTTTCTGTCATTGAATGACGCGTTTGTTGCCTGATCCGAGCTTAGCCGCATTTGGCCCTGAAATTGAAAGAACTATTTCACATATTAGGCGAGCTCGGCATCGGTTAGCCTCTGAGGGTGAATTTGAACCGATCTGAGGAGGAAACAAGCTCCTTTACTACTGATTCAGTTGATTCACGTGCAGATAATATGGCAGCACCTAGGAAGATTACTCTCAAAGAAGCTGGAGCCCCAGATTTTACACTGTAGCCGTATTAAGTGCATCATCCAACTCTGGCTGCAGATTTTGAACTGAAGACTGCACTAATCAACTTGATGCCCAAGTTTCATAGCTTACCTGCTCAGGAGCCTATCAAGCACCTAAGGGATTCTCAGACAGCCTGTTCTACTGTTAGGTGTCATGGTGCAAATGAAACTTCTATTCTATTAACCACCTTCCCGTTTTCTCTTGAGGGAAAGGCGAGGGAGTGGTACTACTCCCAACCTGAAGCAACTGTCACCAACTGGGATATGCTCAGGAGAGAATTCTTGGAAAAATACTTTCCAGTTGAAGTTACAGATAGATTGAGAAAATAGATCTCCTGCATTGTTCAAGGTGAATCAGAGACTCTCTATGAGTAATGGGAGTGCTTCAAGAATCTTTTGGACGCATGCCCCCACCACATGATTGACAAGTTGGTATTGATCAGCTACTTCACTCAAGGCATGAAGCCTCAGGATAAAACTACACTAGATGGCGCTAGTAATGGTTCTCTGAAAAAGTACAAGACCGCAGATGAAGCATGTGATGCCAGGGTATTTTGGCCAGTTTCACTGACCTTTTCTTTACTGTTTTTAAGGTAGTTTCATGCATTTTCTTAGAAAATAAGCTAGTTTTGGGTAGATATTCACTTACATCTTGATTCAAGCATACATTGTGCATTTTACATGATTTCATGAGAATTTTGCATGAATTATATGACAAATTAGAGGATGCATGTCTCATGATTTGGATTAGAACTTTGATGCACTTTATTGCTTGATTTCAGGACAAAGGAAGCAAGGAAGAACCATGTTAGCAGCCACGTTAGTCTAACTAACGTGACCACTAACGTGGAATGGGAGCTAGCTTGCAACGTTAATGAGAAAAGTAATCACCAATAACGCTCTCGAAGCCATCATAACCCACGTTAAGAGTCACGTTAACTAAGTTAACGTGAACTCTAACGTGAAAGAAAGAAAATGGAGCCAACGTTAGTAACACTTACCTTTGTCACTAACGTTGGACCAAGCTCATAAGTGGCCACGTTAAGAGCCACGTTAACTTAGTTAACGTGGACTCTAATGTTAAGAAGCAAAAGAGAAGCCAACGTTAGTGACATTCACCTTTGTCACTAACTTTGGCCAATCCTCCATAAGCCACGTTAACTCCCACGTTAACTTAGTTAACGTGGAAGCTAACATGGAAAGAGTAATTGATAGCCAACGTTAGTGACACTTACCTTTGTCACTAACGTTGGGGTGAACCACCAAGAGCCACCATGAGCAACGTTAACTCCCACGTTAACTTAGTTAACGTAGAAGCTAACGTGGATAAAGAGATGATGAGCCAACGTTAGTGACACTCACCTTTGTCACTAACGTTGGAGATGGCTAGCATGACTATGTTAGAAGCCACGTTAACTTAGTTAACATGGACTCTAACGTGGAAAAGGGGCACATTGGAACGTTAGTGACAAAGGTAAGTGTCACTAATGTTCTCGAAGAATTGGCACTGCTACGTTAGAAGCCACGTTAACCTAGTTAACGTGGACTCTAACGTAGGGGCAAAGGAGGACTCTCCACGTTATTGGGAAAGGTAAGTCCCAATAACGTGTGCGAAGGACTAAGAGGCAACGTTAGTGGTCACGTTAGTGCCACTAACGTTGAAGTCAACATGATCATATTGGACATGAAAGAGAGTCACACTTACCCAATCATATTGGGAAGACCATTCTTAGCTACAGCCAGAGCACTCATAGATGTGGAGCGAGGGGAGCTAATCTTGAGGATCCATGATGAACAGCTCACCTTCACTGTTTTCAAACACTCACAAAAAACAGATCAAGAGAACAAGGAACCAAGGAAGGATCACAGTGAGATACTGAAGGAAGAAACAAGCACTGAAGCACAACCAGCACATCTGGGAACTCCCTTGATTGATGAACAAGGCAAACAGCAAATGCCACAGCTCAAAGAAAATCAGGAGGAACCTAAACCACCAGAATCATATGAGACCAGTAACCACATTTCCTTAGAGGAGGAGGTCACAAAGAGTAAGACAACATCACAAGGAACAAAGAAGAAGGTACCAAGGAGGTGGAGGAACAAGAAGATCCCTACCGAGGAGTTCTCTCCAGGGGATAAAGTGATCTCAGCTTACTTCCCAGATATCCCCCCTGATCTCCCCATTGTACCATCTCAGTTACCTAAGGTCTTCACTATCAACAGAGTTCTCTCCTTGGAACATGTAGAGATCATTGATACAACCAATGGATATAGGTCCACAGCAAGAGGGAAGGACTTGAAGCATTATCAACCTCCCTGATGAAGGAGAAACGTCAAGCTAGTGACGCTAAAGAAGTGCTTCATGGGAGGCAACCTATGTTTTATATGCTTTTAGAAAATAATGAATAAGTCAATATTCATGAATTCTAACCCAAACTTGACAAACACTTGGTGAAATCCTTATTATGCAATATATAATGAAGAATAAGTGGTGTTCAAAGCATGCTAAGAAAGCATGAATGCAATTCACAGCATGCTAGTCTTGGAGCCTTGAACAAAAACTTTTCCATCACAGTGCTACAAACTAAGTTTGGTGTCACCCAAGGTGCCACCAATGTGCATATAAGGATACACAGTTAGTTAGTTAGTTGGTGTTCATGAATAAACAATCTAGTTCTTTTTCTTTATTATTCAAGCCATAAAGTTTAATTTCTCAATGATATTAATTTTTCTTATTTTATTTTTATAGGAAAAAGGAAGGAGCATTGAAGGGGATTGATTGGACAATTAAGTGAGGAAGGAACTTGAGGATTGGAAGCAAGCAAGATTGGCACGGATGCGAGGAAATGCAAGAGGACACAAGGAAGACAAATAAGAAGGGGAGCATGGGCACCCACATGAGTAAAAGGTGGTGGAGTTCCTTCTTTGATCCATCTTTTTCTATGCTTTAAATAAGGAAGATCTTGTATGAAATAAAACATGCTTCCATGTTAGTTTGAACCTTTTTCAATTCTGTCTTTTAAACTTTTTGTTGCTTAGGTCTAGAATTGCTAGTCTGAATGTCATTACTGCATCATTTCCTTACTTAATTGTATGCTTGTCCTTTCTAAATCAAATGAAAAGAGAATGAGTGTTTTATAAAAGACCAGAGTGGAGTTCATACTATGGAGTAAGTTCCTGAGTTTGTGGTGTGGTCATAAGTTAGCTAAGTTGGTTCAACCACAAGGTGGGAAGACAACTATCTGTCATGAATCATATGCTTGAACACACCCCATGAGACTAGCTAAATAACAAGATCCTAATAAGAAAAAGGAAAAGAACAATCAAAGTTGAAGAATAAAAGAAAAATAGCAAGAAAAGAGGCTAGGCACCAAGGGTTTGAGTTTTGAGGGATGTGTCTGTGGTGTTCTTATACCAAGGATCTGCTTGGATTACTAAGCTCTCAGAGGTGCTTTATCACCTAGTAACTTGGGTTAACTAATCCGGTATTATCAGCTGAAAGTCTACTATCAAGAGCAATCTTTGCTACAGAACATTTAGTTGCCCAAAGAGGTGCTGGACACCAAGACCTCAAGGAAAGAAAATAAACAAACCATGTGCCTGTGGTGTGTATATATGGGGGAGAGACTTGAGGAAGTAAGTCCTTAGGGGTGTCTCAACACCTAGCACCTTGAACCAACTGGGTCGGGAGTGTTGGCTGAAAGCTTATTCTAAAGAGTTTCCCTCTTACAGAGCACTTAGCCTAAGAACACAAATAAGCCCTGAAATGACAACAAAAGGATCAATGAATAAAAATCTCATGGGATGCAATCAAGTGAGTATTCTAGAACATGATAAAGGTCTGAAAGCCAATGAAGGAATGAACCTAAGTTGCTATGCAAAAAGGGGCACATTGAAATGTTAGTGACAAAGGTAAGTGTCACTAACGTTCTCGAAGAATTGGCACTGCTACGTTAGAAGCCACGTTAACCTAGTTA
>NC_029791.2:86102510-86155368 GCF_000816755.2 Arachis ipaensis
GACACTTGATTTGGGAAATGCATGTGGTATAATCAGTGACCATACTTCATCTCTTCTCATGAGAAATTGACCAAGGAATTGGCTATTGATTAAGATTTGAGAGATTGAATTACCAAGAAATTGGAATTCGATCACTTAAGATTGCCAAGGAGATCAATGAATGAATTGATTGAGGAAGAGATGAAAATGAACTTGATCCGGAGAATGCAACATCTCCTGGGCCCAATGAACTCCCCATTTCTGATCTTACCCATTCTCTTTAATTTCTGCCATTTACTTTTATGAGCAATTACCCCATTCCCTTTTAAGATTCTGTAATTTACTTTCCGCATTTACATTCAGCTCTTTATTTCTAGCATTTACTGTTTCTGCTATTTACTTTCCCGCCATTTAATTTTCTGCAAATCTCAAATCAAATTCTGGTTCGCTCAACTAGAACATTCCTCTAATGAAAGTTGCTTGATCAATCAATCTCTGTGGAATTCGACCTCACTCTATTGTGAGCTTTTACTTGACGACAAATTCGGTACACTTGCCGAAGAAAATTTGTTGAGAGACAAGTTTTGTGCGTATCAGCATGGCAACTGATCAGCGACTTAGCTGAGTCCACTAGAAATCACAGGCACAGGAACAGCCACTCAAAGACTGTTGCAGAGGTTTACTCTAGCAGTGAGACTACTACCGTTACACAAGCTATATGTGAGATGACCAACCTACTGAAGCAGATGCAGTTGAATCAACAACAACAACAACAACAACAGTCTCTCCCACCATAACAAAGCCAACACCTGGTCCCCCAAAGAGTATGCGGAATATGTGCTGATTATAGTTATTATACTGATGAGTGTCTGCAACTCCAACAAGAAGACAACACTGTGGCAACTACTCATAACTTCTATGACTACCTGAATCAAGGATACAATCAGCAAGGCGACAACCACAGCCAAGGTGGGAACTATAACCAAGGGTGGAAGGACAACTCCAACCAGGGCTGGAGAGATAATTCTAACCATGGTTGGAGGGACAACTATAACAGAAGAGACAGAGACAACAATGGAAATCAGAGGTGGAATAATAACAACAGATAGCAGAATCAGAAGCAGCCTTACAGAGCACCTCACTTAAGGCAGTCCCAAGGACCCCAGCACAACCAACAATAGGCCCCTTAGGTCACTTATCCTCCTTCCTCATCAAATGACGAGATACTTTGTTCTCTTGCACAAGGACAACAAGACATACATATTACACTGAACTCTACTCTAAATGGTCTGAATGCCACTTTACAAGCTCTCGTCTCCCGGATAGATTTATTACCTGCTTCCACCAACTAGCCTTCAAGCTCTAATGGAATTCCATCTCAACCCTTACCCAATCCCAAGGGTGGCATCAATGCCATCACTTTGAGGTCCGAAACTACGCTGCAAGAGAGGACCTAGGAGGAGACAAGCCCACAAGAACACACCCCAGTTGAAGACTTAGTTGAAATGGAAGATGCTGAAGAGAAAGAGGAAGTACAAGACATAGATGAACAAGACATGGCTGAAGAAGAAGTAGCTCAGCCAAGGAATGGAGCACCAACGGACACAGAAGCTGCAAGTGGCGCCATTCCTATCCCATTTCCACATCTTGCACGGAAGTCCAGGAAGCAGATGGAACTTGATCCTAAAATGGTAGAAATTCTCAAAAAGGTTGAGGTAACTGTTCCCCTTTTTGATGTTATTCAGCAGGTACCTTAATATGCAAAGTTTTTGAAAGATTTATTCATACATAAAGACAAAATTAATGAATTAGAAACTATTCCTTTAGGTAGTTCTATATCTACTTTAATGGGAGGTATACCTGAAAAATATAGTGACCCAGGTCCATGCATGGTTAACTGTACCATTAGAGGTGTAATATTTTCTGACTACATGTGTGATTTAGGAGCGTGTGTTAGTATATTGCCATTGTCTATATATGATGCTTTGAGGCTCCCTCCCTTAAAACGGTCGGCAGCTCATTTTGTGTTAGCAGATAAAAGCATTATTACAGTGGTTGGAATTGCTGAAGATGTATTAGTGAGCATTAAGGGGCTCACATTTCCCATTGACTTCTATATCTTGGAAATGCCCCCTAATGACTCAGGAAGACCATCATCAATCCTGCTTGGAAGACCATTCCTGAAGACTTCGAAGTTCAAGCTGGATACATTCTCAGGAACTTACTCCTTTGAGATAGATGGCAGAGCAGTGAGTTTCAGTTTAAATGAAGCTATGAAGCACCCTTCAGAAGATCATTCTATCTTCCAGTGCGACATCATTGATGAAACTGTAGCTGAAGTTCACCAAGAAGAAGTAGAAGAGAAGTACATGAAGCAAGGTCCAAGTATGGGGACACCCTCTGAACACAATGAGGACACTTTTCCATTATCATTAGCTCAAGATAATCCAGAGCCTAGCCATGAGCAGAAATTGGAATTAAAGCCTCTTCCACCCCATCTCAAGTATGCTTACCTTGAGAATAATCAGAAGCTCCCAATTATCATTGCAAGGGAAATCACTTCCCAACAAGAGGAGCAGCTACTTAGTGTGCTCAGAAAACACAAGAAAGCAATTGGGTGGAGCTTGGCGGATATAGTAGGCATCAGCCCTCAAGCTTGTGAGTACAGGATATTCTTAGAAGAAGGATCAAAGCCTATCCATCAACTCCAGAGAAGATTGAATCCCACTATCTTAGAAGTTGTCAAGAAAGAAGTGACCAGGCTACTTGAAGCAGATATTATCTACCCCATCTCAGATAGTGAATGGGTCAGTCCAGTACAAGTGGTGCCCAAGAAGTCTGGAGTCACAACAGTAAAAAATGAGCATGGAGAGCTCCTGACAACTAGAGTGCAGAATTCATGGAGAGTTTGCATTGATTATAGGCGTCTCAACCAAGCTACTCGCAAGGATTATTACCCCTTGCCATTTATTGATCAGATGCTTGATCGCCTGTCAGGTAAATTCCATTACCACTTTTTAGATGGTTATACAGGCTATTTTCAAATTGATATAGCTCCTGAAGATCAGGAGAAGACTACTTTTACATGTCCCTTTGGAACGTATACATACAAAAGGATGCCTTTTGGCTTATGTAATGCACCGGCTACTTTCCAAAGATGCATGATGAGTATCTTTTCAGATCTTATTGAGAAATATATGGAAGTATTCATGGATAATTTTAGCGTTTATCGTGATTCCTTTAACCTTTGCTTGGATAGTTTAGCTAGAGTATTAGACATGTGTGTTAGTTCAAACCTTGTACTGAATTTTGAAAAGTGTCATTTTATGGTAAAACAAGGAATTATTCTAGGACATGTTGTGTCTAATACTAGTATTTCTGTAGATCCAGCAAAGGTATATGTCATTTCTAGTTTACCTTACCCCTCCTCCGTGAGAGAAGTCCGTTCGTTCCTTGGCCATGCAGGTTTCTACAAGAGATTCATTAAGGACTTCAGTAAGGTAGCATTGTCTTTATCCAGACTGCTGCAGAAAGATGTTGAGTTCGAGTTCAGTGAGGATTGCATGCAAGCGTTTGATAAACTAAAGATCGTCCTGACTCAAGCTCCAATTGTGAGAGGACCAGACTGGAGCCAGCCTTTTGAGATTATGTGTGATGCCTCCAACCATGCAGTAGGAGTGGCAGTGCGGCACTGGCTCAGTGCAAAGGTAAGGATCCTTTCGTAATTGCTTATGCGTCTAAGACCTTAGACGCTGCTCAGTCTAATTACACCACCACTGAAAAAGAGCTTTTGGCTATTGTTTTTGCTCTGGATAAATTTCGGGCCTATTTACTTGGTAATAAGGTGGTAGTGTACTCAGATCATGCAGCTCTAAAGTATTTATTAGCTAAAAAAGAGTCCAAACCAAGGTTGATACGTTGGATACTGTTGCTGCAAGAATTTGATTTAGAAATTAAGGATAGGGGTGGTAACCAAAATTTAGTGGCAGACCACTTGAGTCGCCTTGAGCACATTAAGGATGACTCCACTCCTATCAATGATGCTTTCCCATTTGATAGTTTACATGCAGTATCTGAAGTAGTTCATTGGTATGCACCTGTAGCTAATTATTTAGTTAGCCATACTTTCCCTCCTAATTTTACAAAGCATCAGAGAGACAAGCTGAAGAGCGAGTCTATATATTATATATGGGATGACCCATACTTATGGAGGTGTGGTGCTGACCAAGTAATTAGAAGGTGTGTGTCTCAATTAGAATTCCAGTCCATTTTAGAGGCCTGCCACTGTTCTTAGGGTAGAGGACATTTTGGCCCTCAAAGAATAGCTAGAAAAATCTTAAACTGTGAATTCTGGTGGCCCACTCTTTTTAAAGATGCTGCTGTTTTTTGTAAATCTTGTTCCCCATGCTAGAGGTTTGGTAATATATCCAAGAGGGATGAGATGCCTCAACAGATTATGCTTTTCTGTGAAATTTTTTATTTTTGGGGCATTGACTTCGTGGGTCCATTTTCGAACTCTAGTGGTTACCTTTATATACTGTTAGCTATAGATTATGTGTCTAAATGGGTGGAAGCAATTCCTACCCGTACTGATGATGCTAACACTGTTGTTTCCTTTGTTAGAAACCATATTATATGTCACTTTGGATCACCACGAGCAATTGTGAGTGATCAAGGCACTCACTTTTGTAACAGGAGACTAGCAGGATTACTGAAGAAGCATGGGATAGTTCACAAAGTAGCAACAGCTTATCATCCCCAGACCAATGGGAAAGCAGAGGTATTTAACAGAGAAATAAAGCAAATTCTGGAGAAGATAGTCAATCCTTATAGGAAGGACTAGAGTGCTAGGCTATAAAATGTGCTCTGGGCATATCGGACAGCATACAAAACACCCATTGGGAAGAGCCCCTTCCTCTTAGTGTACGAAAAGGCTTGCCACCTTCCAGTAGAGGTGGAACACAAGGCTTTCTGGGCTATGAGGGAGTGCAACATGAATTTTGAGGAAGCTGGTGTTGAAAGGAAGCTGCAACTAGCAGAATTAGAGAACCTTCGCCTAGAAGCATATGACAACTCCAGGCGATACAAAGAGAAGATGAAGGTTGTCCATGACAAGCACATAAAAAAGAGAGAGTTCAGACCAGGGGAGTTAATTCTTCTTTATAACTCCAGACTGAGGCTCATGCCAAGCAAACTGAGATCAAGATGGGAAGGACCCTACAGAGTAGAGAAGGCAGAGCCATACGGAGTTTTTCACCAGCGTCATCCTTCTAGATCCAAATTTATTAAGGTCAATGGACATCACCTAAAGCTTTATCATGGAAAGAAGATGAAGGATCACAAAGAGCTAGAGGTCTTCCTCTTGGAGGACCCACCAATAGAATCAGAATGAGCTTGAAGACCGTCCAACTTAAGGACGTAAAAGCAAAGTGCTAGGTGGAAGACAACCCACCATGGTATGATCGTTCCGTTTCAGTCTTAGTTTTGTTTTATTTTATTCCACTTTACTTTTCTTAGTGACTCTTCTCATAATCTCTGCATATAGTCTACATTTGCATTTGCATTCTGCATAATAAAAAAACTTTTGCACGCAACGCGTGAGCGTCGCTAACGCGTACGCGTCATATGTGCATTCGAAACAAGAAGAAAAGAAGCAGAGAGTCACGCGGGAGCATGGCTGGAGGCGTGCCTTAGGCACAAGCACGCCCACGCGAACGCGTTCCTGACGCGTCTGCGTCACTTGCGAAATCAGCCTTCCACGCGTGCGCGTCACCAACGCACACGCGTGACCCTGCAAAATCGACGTAAATGGGTGTATGGCAGAGAGTTATGATGGTGTTGGGCTGAAATTGTGCTGGAAGCACAAGCCCTAGCAGGCGTACGCGTCTCCCACGCGTCCGCGTCATTTTTCCAAATAAGTCCATTCACGCGTGCGCATTGATGAAAAGGCTTTTTGTGTGGTTTAGAATTCACAATTGAAAGCTCGTTGTAATATAGTTCCTAAACCAAGCAATAGTCCTTTCATACAAAAATTTGTTTGTCACTAGTGCAAACCCCTAAATTTATAAACTGAATTATTGAACCTCGGGTCGTTCTCCCTTGGAATCGCAATAAAGTGTCTTGTTATTGGTTATAAGTTATATTTGGGGTTTTTGAGATTTTAGACACGAAGTGTAAATGGCAATGAAAGTAAACTAATAACTAAGAAAGCTCTTGGTAAGGTTATGAGAATTAGAAGTCCTATCCTAGTTATCTTCCTCAATTGTGATAATAAATTATCCATTACTACCACCTATTTAACCTCTAATCATGGAGGAAAGTCAAGTGAATGAATCAACTTGATTCCACAAGTCCTAGCCTACTTCCAAGGGAAAGACTAGCTTTAGTGGTATCCAAATCAATTAGCAACTTCTAATTATCAATCAACAAAGGAATTAGATAACTCAAGCGTCACTAATTACTCTACCAAAGCCAAGAGGTACAAAATCTATACTAAAGTCCAACCAAGCATTTCATCAAACACTTGGAAGGCATAGAAGGGAAGCAAGGTAAATTGATAACAACAATAAAATCTAACAACTACTTATGGCAAGGAATTAATAACAATAATCAAGAACATAAGATCTACATGAATTACCTCAAATTGCATTAAAAGAAAATAGAATGAACAAGAGTAGATCTACAAACAAAATAGAAGAAAGTAATAACAACAATAGAAAAGTGATGAATGTAACAACATAGAATTGAGAGGTAGAAGAAGAAGAAAGCATGAATTGAAACCTAGATCTAAATTATTGAACTAAACCTAATCCTAATTCCAATCCTAGAGAGAAGTGAGAGCTTCTCTCTCTAAAAACTAAGACTAAAACTAATCCTAATGTGTGTTATGATTCAAGATGATCATCCCCCTTCAATCCTTGGTCTTTTTGAGTGTCTTGGCGCCAAAGTTGACTTAGATTGGGCCCCATAGGCCTTGAAAATTCGCTGGCCACATTTTCATTAAAAAATCATAAATCAGCACCGACGCGTACGCGCACAGCACGCGTACGCGTCCATGGGTAAGTTCGCAATGTGCGCGTAAGCGCCTGGTGCGCGCGTGCATCCATGGCCGAGTTCAACTCTTTGGCTTTTCATGATCTTCTCCACTTGCATGCTTGATGAAGGTGATTTAATGTCGGCAAAGAATAAAAGTGATCGCGTTGTAAGTATAGTTTCTAAACGAACAGAAAATCCTTTCGTACAAACGTTTGGTTGTCACAAATAACAAACCCAATAAAATTTATAAACCGAAGTATTCAAACCTCGGGTCGTCTTCTCAAGGAATTGCATGGAGGTATGACTTATTATTAGCTATGGAAAAGGTATAATTTTTGGGTTTTGAAAGGGTTGAACAAGGAAAATAAATTGCAGGAATTAGTAAATTAATATCTAAATAAATTCTTGGCAAGGTATGAAAATTCGGAAGTCCTATCCTAGTTATCCTTATCGATGGTGATGAGAATTGAGTTTTTTTAATCCCACTTAGTTAACCTTTTCTAAAGCAAAGGAAAGTCAAGTGGACTAATTAGTTAGATCCTCAAGTCGTAGTCAACTCCTAAGGAAAGACTAGAGTTAGTAGAATTCAATTCAATTAGCAAAAATAACAATTGACAATCACGATAAATTTGATAACTCAAGAGTATCCAGTTAATCAATTAAAGCCAAGAATATAAAAAGCTAAATAAGAATCATAAATTTGAAATACCTCAATTTATATTAAATAAAGAAAATCCTAACATGAATGGTTCATAAGCCGATTTGGCAACATAAGTAATTAAATGAAAGCATTAAAGTATCTGAAAGTAAAAGAGAAATATAAAGTAAAAGGAATATTGAACCTGAGAAAGAGCTGAAATCCTAAATCCTTTAAGAGGAGTCCTAATCCTAAAACCTAACAGAGAGGAGAGAACCTCTCCCTCTTAAAGCTACATCTAAATTATGAAAAGTGAATAATGGAAGACTTCCTCCTGAATGGATGCATTCCCCCGCTTTATAACCTCTAATATGTGCTTTCTAGACTTGGATCTGGGCCAAAAAGGGTTTCAAAAATTGCTGGGAGCATTTTCTGCAGTTGCTGCACGTGGCGTCTGTCACGCGTCCGCGTGGGTCATGCGGTCGTATCATCTGGAGTTCTGCTCTTCCACGCGGTCGCGTCAGGCACGCTTCCGCGTAAGTTGTACTTCGCGCGAGTCACACGTTCGCGTCATGCGCGCGTTCGTGCGGATGTCAGTTTGCGCAAAGCACGCGTTCGCGTCGTCTATGCGGACGCGTCACTTCCAGTTTCTTCAAAAACTCCATTTTGTGCTTTCCTTCCATTTTTGTATGTTTCCTTTCCATCCTTTAAGTCATTCCTGCCCTATAAAGCCTGAAAGCACTCAACACACAAATCACGGCATCGAATGGTAATAAAGGATGATTAATTTTAATATTTATAAAGCATAGGAAACATGTTTTTCACATATATCACATAATAAGGAAGGGAAAGTAAAACCATGCAATTTACATGAATAAGTGGGTGAAGGATTGAATAAATCACTTAAATTGAGCATAAAATATATCATAAAATATGGGTTTATCAACCTCTCCACACTTAAACAATAGCATGTCCTCATGCTAAATCCAAGATAAAGAATAAGGTAAGGTGGTGGAATCTCATGCAATGCATTCTATTCTCAATGCAACTACCTAAATGAATCATGCAATTCTAATTTTTATTCACTTATATATAAAACTTACATGTAGTTAAATTAATTCATATCCTCGAGAAATCATATATGCATGGCCAATCCCTAGATAATGTTAAAGTACTTTTACAATTGAGATGGGTAAAAGTATTTCACAAACTTGCAAGACAATTAACAATTAAGCAGAGATATATGGTGATGAGCTATTAAACCCTCACTGGATTTTGTGTTTACGCTCTAGTCACTCAGTGTTTATTGGGTTAATCACTCTCTTCTTTTTCTATCCTTGCTTTCTAAAACTTTGTTATTCATCTAACCAATCAACAAATATGGAATACAGACATACAAAAATCATGAGGTCTTTTTCAAGGTTGTAATGGGGCCAAGGTAAAAGGTAAGGTATATGTATAAGGCTAAGTGAGCTAATAAGTGAATCCTTGATTAGTCTAAGATCTTACCTAACATACATACTTTATATAATTTTAAGGTTCCTTTACCTATTTACCCAATTTTTCCCACTTTGTATTACAAGCTCATGAATTAAATTTAATTTTGTTCCATGTGCATTAATTTTTTTTATTTTGCATTTGGGGAAAAAAAATTTTATTTTATTTTTTATTTTTTTTATTTTTTTATTTTTTATTTTAAATCTATGCACATGGTAATTCAATTGTTTTGATTCCTCATGAGCATGCTTCCCAAATTTTGTTTTTGAAACAACTTATTCTTTTTAAATTCCTACTTTGTTTCTATCATCCCATGTTCCCATAAAATTCCTTACTCTTAAATTGTATACAATATCTATCTTAACCTAACTAAGGATTCAACTTGGGATCTTTATTTTGTTTTTCTGCTTAAGGCTAGTAATGTGGTTATAGAACAAGAGGGGATTAAAAAGCTCAAGGAGGGCTAACAAGGGTGATGTACAAGGTAGGCTAATTTGGGATAAGTGAGAAAAAATTCAAATAATGGCCTCAATCATCTCTTGGTATGTATCTATATTCTATATCGGACATATAGATTAAAACAAAGTAAAGAACATCAGAATGAAAAAGAAGGGCAAAACACATAGGAATGAAATTTATGGTTTGAATGTAACCATACAACTAAGCTCAAAACTCACAGGCTGTGTGTTTTCCAGCTCAAAAATTATATATCAGTTATGTATGTCATGCAAGTAAAAATTAAGAGTTCCCATTATTCTCAATGTAAATCTTAGGGTGGCTTTTAAAATCTTAGTGTTCTTCCTTGATGAAATGTTGTTAACTAACTAACATGTTATGCTATATATACAAGGTGTGTGGATGTTTGATTCTATTAAAGTCTCTAGTTTACTTCCTTTTATTTTCAATTAAATCAAACTATTATATGCTAAAAGGGGTAAACTATACTAATTAATCCACATATTCTATAACTAATAAGTTTAGAATTGCAAACTAAGCTAAATGTCTAAGATATAAACTAAAGTGCAAAATGCAGAAATAAAGTAGAAATACAACAAAAGAACAATGTATAAGTACAGAAAAATAAAAATAAAAATAAAAATAAAGATAAAAATACAGAAAAATAAACAAAATAAGATAAAAAGAGTCTGTAGTGGTTCACCAAAAAGATACGCCAGGGATGGCGACCTCCCCACACTTAAAATATAGAATCGTCCTCGATGCTCACTCAAGCTGGGTATGAAGAAGTGCAATCACCGGAAGGATGGGCTGCTGGTGTCTCGGTGGAAGCCTGAAGGTCTGCAGACTGGATAAGTGTTGGAGGATCTGTCTGCTGCAGTGGAGGTGCTGACTGTTGAGGAATCTCTGGGTCTGCGGCCTGGATCTAGTGTGGCTCCACATGCTGTGGTGCAGCCTACTCTGGTCCAGCCTGCTCAGCCTCTCTCTGTGCATGTGTCTCCTCCTCATGCTCGTCCGCCTCCTCCTCAGATGGCTCTGATGATGTGTCAGGCTCGGAGGGGATGTCGCCGCCGGATCGGATCATCAACTTGAGGTGCTCATAGTGTCGCTTGTTGCGACGCTCAGATCTCTCATATCACCACTGGTTGCGGCGCTCCATCTGGTCCAGCTGCTGAAATAGGCGGTGCACGAGGTGGTAAACGGGCTCTAAGGCAGGTGGAGGTGCAGTGGTGGTAACTGGTGCAGCAGTGGATGAAGAAGGGGCAGCTGAAGGTGTGGCGGTCTCATCAGAAGTGGTAAGGAATGGAGGTCTGTGACCTAAGGCCTGAAACTTCCTGCTGTGGGGGATAATCTTCTTGCAGTTTGCAGCAAGTGGCTTCTCATCAGCAAGCTCCCAAGGCACGTCAGCTCGACGGCCGAGCTAGGTGATCGGATGAGGGAAAGGGAGAGTGCCTCTCACATGGACCCCGGCCATATAGTACTGGATGAAACGGGGAAGATACAGGTCCTTACCCTCCATCACACACCAGATGAGGGTGATCATAGCAGCATGCAGCTCTGTCTCATGAGTGCTCAGCATCACATAGTTGCTAGAATCTGGGGCCAGAGCCGAGCTTCATCATTCAGATAAATCAGCTTGATTCCCTTAGGCATCACTGTGTTCTTTCCTATGACCCATGGGACAGTAGGATCAAGGGCTATTCTCTGCTTGACAGCATCCTAGTCAAATCTCATGAAGCACATATCCTCTTCAGCCTTTTGGTAACCGTCAGGCTGATCAGACTTAGGCTGAAGGTGGAGGATGTCCTCAATAGCTTCCTTAGTGACCAAGATCTATTTCCCTCTGAGGTGCACTGCATCCAGGGAAGTCTTGAAATAGTTGCAGTGAAACTCTCTGACCCAGGAAGCATTGACCTCTGTCAAGTTTCTCTCCAAGAAGAACCAGCCTCTCTATTTTATCTTTTCGGAGGTGTACTGCTGTAGTTCTTTTGGAATTTTTAGAGTTCTCTCCAGGTACAGGTTCCTAGAAGTGGCAAACACTGGATACTTTAGCTCACAGTATCTGTTTGCAAATTTAACTGGATCATTGGCAGTGAGGAGCTGGTCAGCCTTCTCCTGCAGGGTAAAGTGCTTTTTCCGCCAGGAGTTGTCATGCATAATGTCGAGGATGGACATAGAGGATTCGCCTCTTTTTCTTTTGCCAGTGGTTACTTTGCCCTTTCCTTTGCACTGAGGATCAGACATCCTGAAAAGCAAGAATTCCAGGATATAATTGAAGAACAAAAGCAAGAAAACAAGTTGGCAAATAGAATAATAGCAATATAAGCACAGAGTGGCAAAAGAGCAAGAGAAAGCATGAAATGAGTTAAGTAAATGTGCATTATGGACTGTATTTGAGTTAAAAATCTGAGATGAAAAATCACAATCCAAAATATCTTAAAAGTAGAATTCATGTTAATTAAGAAAAACAATAAACATGCCTTGAGTTAGAAAGTTAAAGTAGTGAGTTTAAAACTGAAAAGTGAGGTTTGAAAGTTAGATCGGTAAGGATTGAAAAAGAGGTTAGAAAGTGGAAAGAAGTGAATTAGGAGAAAGAAAATTAAAGTGAGTGGCATGATAAATGCTTCCTAGGTAACAATAAATTCACAAATTTTAAGAATAATCAACTCATATTCAAGCAAAAATATCAGGTTATTGATGATAATGCAGAAGGATAGAAAAGTTGCAAACTGACATGAAATCATCAATAGTGCAAGTTATTAACTAGGGGGTCCAAAAGGAATAAAAATGCTAGCCCGAGCAGTCATGAATTGGTTTGATTGTAGCCAAGTAAGGCAAGATATGAAGTTTCCAAACTCAATACATGAAAATAATTTGCAAAAAATTAGGCAGCATTCCGGCTAAAATTGGATGTTCCCAAGTAACAAATAGCAAGAAAAAACAGTTCATATGAAAAGAAATTGCTACAAAGGATTACAAACAGTAGGAACAGTAAAGAACAGTCTTAACAACAGCATGAAACGTGAAAGAGCAGCATATGAACAGTATGAACATCACAGCAAAATCAGAATTGCGAAATAGATAAAACAAGTAGCAAGAACAGTGCAATTATCAGGCCTAAATCCACTAACCACATCCTAGCTACCTAACCACCTAGAATCCACTACAAACATGCATCTCTAACTAGCCTAATTCTGAACAAAAATTGAAAAACTAACTAAGGAATCGAAAAAGAGGAATCGCAGTATGGCGGAACCTGGTGTGTAGAAGGACAAATGTATGGAACAGAGATGAGGGCAGTTAGATGGTAGTGGTGACGCAGCGGCACTGGGAGGAGCACGGCGGCGCGGTGGCAAAGCAGGGACGGTGGCAGGGATTGGGGTTTGTGGTGTTGGGTCAGGGTTGGGCGAGGGTTGTGGGTTGGAGGGGGGTTGTGATGGTGGTGGTGGCCGTCGGCGGTCGGGGTGGTGCGGCGGTCGGGTCTGGCGCGGTGGTCGGAATGGTGGCTGGGAGTGGTGGTGGTTGGGTGGGGAGAAGAGAGAGGGCAGGGGGGTTGGGAAGGAGAATGGTGACGCGGGGGGGCTAGGGTTTCGCGTGGTTGGGGTTAGTGTTTTTGAATCCATGCGAACGCGTGGGGCACGCGATCGCGTGACTAGGGTGAAATAGGTTCGACGCAGTCGCGTGAATGACGCAGTCGCATCGGTTGGGTAGAAGATGGGTGGCACGGACGCGTGAGGCACGCGACCGCGTCGCTGTGAATTGTGCTAGACGAACAATTCCAGCGTTGTTTTGGCGCAACTCTCTGTTTCCATTTAGGGGGCCATAATATCCACGCGACGCGGACGCGTCGCTCACGCTTTCGCATGGGATGAGTGTTTTGCAAGTGATGCGTTCGCGTTAGGGATGCGAACGTGTGGGCCGTTTTGTGCTAAACGCATACCAGCCGCACGATTCCAGCCCAACTTTCTGGGCGTTGGATCTTTATGCCGATTTCCTTCTCACGCCCACGCGTGGCCTGTGCGCTCGCGTGGGGTGATTTTTTTTATATGCAATTATGCAGTATGCAATATGCAATGCTAATATAGATGCTATGAATAATATCCAGGTTAAATGAAATTAGAACAATAAAAACAAACAAAAATAAATAAAATTGAAACAGGAACGATCATACCATGGTGGGTTGTCTCCCACCTAGCACTTTTAGTTAAAGTCCTTAAGTTGGACATTTGATGAGCTTCCTGTTATGGTGGCTTATGCTTAAATTCGTCCAGAAATCTCCACCAATGTTTGGAATGCCAATGGCCTCCGGGGTCCCAAACTAGGCATGTAAAGCTTCTGAGCAGCTTCAAACAGATTCTTAGGCTCCTGGGGTGACGAATGTCAGATTAGATTCCAAGATCCCAAACTTTGCTTTTAAATCCGCCCTTGGCTTGATCTATATTCTTCCATCCGGGCGGTTTAGAAATTGGATTCTCACCAAGATGACCAAATGTCTTCCGAGACCCATTCAATTGCACTTGATACCAATCCGTGCACTTCGAATTGAAGCGTGGAACCTTATTGAATCTTGCACACCAGCTCTAAGTACGAGCCATTTCCCTCTTACTCTTAAAACGACAGAGAGCTCTAAGCTGGCCATCTGTTTCAAGCAAACCATATTCAAGTGGAAAAGTAAAGATAAAGGTTAAGGATTGTACCCGCTTGAAGCTTGTATTAGGTGGTAATGCCCTTGAGATAGGTGTTTTCAGTGGTTCTGTAAGCTCTACTCCCTTGTATTCTTCTGTGAATTCCTCCACTTCTTCACAAAATTCTTCAACTGCAACTGCATCCTGATCAAAGTCTTCTATGTCTTCCTCGTCACTCAAGTCATACGTTGGAGGTTGAGAGAAATCTACCTCGATGTCATCTTCGTATTCACTTGGATAAGGTTCTTCAGGCTCAAGGAGTTCAGTTGCAGGTTCAAGTTCATGACTAGGAGAGCTTAATTCATGATTATCACTGCCTATGGAATCAATTTCTTGGTCTGTTTCGCCCAATTTTTCACGAGGTATATGCATTGGAGGTTGTGCACTATCCTCCTTGGCATCAAACTCGAACGTCTCGGCGGAATCCTTTACAGTTTTTGATTCCCATGGAGGTTCAGCATCTCCTAAATCTTCAACCACTTCTTCTTCTACAACTATTATGGCTTCCTCCACTTGTTCCAATACAAAGCCATACTCCTCATTGTCCACCGAAGTTTCTAGTGTCTCCTTCATGCTACACTCTTCTTTTGATTCTCCACATGTAGCCATGGGAGTACTTTGAGTGCTCAGATGTCGGAAAGCTATTATATTTACTACCTCGGTTAAGGCGGTAGTGAGTTCCAGTACGTCTCTTTGCATCTTCACTTGCCCTTGAAGAAGAACACGAAGGTTGTCATTCATTGGAGATTGGGGTGGATATGAGGGTTCATTGGTTAGGAGAGAGGGTTCATAATAAGAATGTGGTGGTTCTTGGGAGTAATTGGATTGGGATTGTGGTGGATAAGGGTCATACGATGGTGAATGGTAAAAAGGAACTTGTGAGTGTGGTGGTTCAAAGCTATGTTGAGAGGATGGTCTATAAGCACAGGGTGGGGCTTGTTGGTAATTACAAGGGGTCCACCATATCTATCAGCTTGGTATGCATTGTAGAGTGGTCCTTGCCCATGATATCTTGGAGGGTGTTGTTGCCTAAAGGGTTGATCAAATCCTCTTGGCTCCATCCATCTTTGATTGCTTAGACCTTGATGCATATTCTTGTTATAGCTTGCATTCCTTTCAACAAAATTAGAACTAAACTCAAAGCGAGAGGGGTGAGAATTCATAGTGGCTAATAGAAATAAAAGGGAAAAATAAAAACAAATAAACAAGTAAAAGAAAAATATTTACAATAACCAATAGTAAGGCACACGTTTGCAATTCCCCGGCAACGGCGCCATTTTGAGGAAGGTGATTTAATGCGGCAAAGAATAAAAGTGATCACGTTGTAAGTATAGTTTCTAAACCAACAGAAAATCCTTTCGTACAAATGTTTGGTTGTCATAAGTAACAAACCCAATAAAATTTATAAACCAAAGTATTCAAACCTCGGGTCGTCTTCTCAAGGAAATGCAGGGTGGTATGACTTATTATTAGCTATGGAAAAGGTATAATTTTTGGGTTTTGAAAGGGTTGAACAAGGAAAATAAATTGCAGAAATTAGTAAATTAATATCTAAATAAATTCTTGGCAAGGTATGAAAATTCGGAAGTCCTATCCTAGTTATCCTTATCGATGGTGATGAGAATTGAGTTTTTTTAATCCCACTTAGTTAACCTTTTCTAAAGCAAAGGAAAGTCAAGTGGACTAATTAGTTAGATCCTCAAGTCCTAGTCAACTACTAAGGAAAGACTAGAGTTAGTAGAATTCAATTCAATTAGCAAAAATAATAATTAACAATCATGATAAGTTTGATAACTCAAGAGTATCCAGTTAATCAATTAAAGCCAAGAATATAAAAAGCTAAATAAGAATCATAAATCTAAAATACCTTAATTTATATTAAATAAAGAAAATCCTAACATGAATGGTTCATAAGCCGATTTGGCAACATAAGTAATTAAATGAAAGCATTAAAGTATCTGAAAGTAAAAGAGAAATATAAAGTAAAAGGAATATTGAACCTGAGAAAGAGCTGAAATCCTAAATCCTTTAAGAGGAGTCCTAATCCTAAAACCTAAGAGAGAGGAGAGAACCTCTCCCTCTTATAGCTACATCTAAATTATGAAAAGTGAATAATGGAAGACCTCCACCAGAATGGATGCATTCCCCCACTTTATAACCTCTAATATGTGCTTTCTGGACTTGGATCTGGGCCAAAAAGGGTTTCAGAAATTGCTGGGAGCATTTTCTGCAGTTACTGCATGTGGCGTCTGTCATGCGTCTGCGTGGGTCATGCGGTCGCGTCATCTGGAGTTCTGCTCTTCCACACGGTCGCGTCAGGCACGCTTCCGCGTAAGTTGTACTTCGCGCGAGTCACACGTTCGTGTCATGCGCGCGTTCGTGCGGATGTCAGTTTGCGCAAAGCACGCGTTCGCGTCGTCTATGCGGACGCGTCACTTCCAGTTTCTTCAAAAACTCTATTTTGTGCTTTCCTTCCATTTTTGTATGTTTCCTTTCCATCCTTTAAGTCATTCCTGCCCTATAAAGTTTGAAAACACTCAACACACAAATCACGGCATCGAATGGTAATAAAGGATGATTAATTTTAATATTTATAAAGCATAGGAAACATGTTTTTCACATATATCACATAATAAGGAAGGAAAAGTAAAACCATGCAATTTACATGAATAAGTGGGTGAAGGATTGAATAAATCACTTAAATTGAGCATAAAATATATCATAAAATATGGCTTTATCAATGCTTCCTTCCTTGCTCCCTTGATTCATTCCTAGCCTTTTTCAACCTGAGATTGCTAACAAACACATCAAGGCATATTATGGAATCAAGGAGAAGTTAAAGTTATCTAATCAAAGATCAAAAAGCATGCTTTTTACACTCAGGCACAAATAAGAGAGAGATTACACAATCATGCCAAATCATTGGCTAAATGTGAGAAAATGTTAACAAAATACTCTAAATCCAACACAAGATAAACCCTGAAAATGTGGTTTATCAACCTCCCCACACTTAAACCTTAGCATGTTCTCATGCTAAATTAAAAGGGAAACCCTATCTAATGCAAACTACCTATGGTGAATGCAAATACTTGGTCAAAACAATTCAACTTCCATGAGAATATACATATAAGCATAAGAGCTAGAGTAGTAGGCATCAAGTTCAAACCACAATTGTGTTGAATTATCAAAAGAATTTCAAACCTGCAAGAATATAGATAATAGTGGTGAATACATATAATTGAGCTATTGAACCCTCACCGGATGTGTATCCGCTCTATTCACTCAAGTGTTAGGGGTTATTCACTCAATTCTCTCCTAATCACATTTTCCAAAGTTTGTTCTTCATCTAACAATCAACAATCATCCAATGTATGCATTCATTCATCATGAGGTCTTTCTCGTAGGTTGTAATGGGGTTAGGGTCAAGGTAGGATCATATATGGTCAAGTGGATTAGAGATTTGAATCTTTGATAAACCTAGACTTTCCCACCTAACCTATACAATGACCTATACAAATTCTAATCTATCCTAACCAACCATCCTTCACTCTTTACACATTCATGCATTTCTTTTGATTTTTCTAACACTTATGCATTGATCCTTATTGAGCTTTGCTTTGGGGTATTTTTTCCCTTTTTTATTCCTTTCTTTTTCTTTGTTTCTTTCTTTTCCTATTTATTTTCTTTTCTTTTCTCTTCTTTTTGTTTTTTTTTTTCTATTTTTTCAATGCATAAGGTCTATACATTTAATCAATACATGAGTATGCACCCAATTTCCCAAATACAAATGCAAAACATTCTTTTATCCCAACCAATGTTCCTAATCTCCCCAAACTTGAATATAAGACACTCTCACTAGCCTAAGCCAATCAAAGATCTAAATCAGGGACTTTATTATTTTCCGCTTTAGGCTTGTAATGTGCTAAAATAAGAATAATTGGGTTAAGCGTAGGCTCAAAATTGGTTAACAATGGAGGATAGAAGGTAGGCTATTTTGGGTAAGTGAGCTAATTAAAATAATGGCCTCAATCATATGAATGCATGAATACAAGGAATAAATGGACATATAGAATCAAGCAAACCAAGGATCACAATCAGAGGAAGAGAACAATCACACACAAGAATGGAAAATGGGTGGTTATAAAATGTAACCACATCAATAGGCTCAAATCTCACATGCTTGTGTTCTTGGCTCAATGCATGTTTCACAAAATATGAATTCAAGCAATTGGTTATAAAATATGAATGCAAGTTTCAAGAGTTTTCAATCAATTGGGTTGTGCTCTCTAGATGGATTCCTTGGAAAAATTTCATCATTTTGACTAAGCATTGTTGTGATTGGAAAGGTTCAAAGATTCCTTAGTTTACCCTTTCCTTTTCTAATCAAAACATGTTTACATGCAAAAGGGTTTAACTAGGTCTTAAGAATTCCAAAATAATTTCTAATCACAACCACAAGCTAAAAGATAACTATATAAGAAAAAATCCAACTAAAGTATGAAATCTAGCATCCAAAATACCTAATCATCCAAAATGACAAAGTATGCAACAACTAAGGCAAAAGTATCCAAAGTAATCCAAAACAACCAATATATACAACAGTGTGCGAAATAAGATAACTAGGAGAATATAACTAGGAAATATGCCAAAATGTTCACCGATCCACCAATGGTGCCAATGGCAACTTCCCCACACTTAAGATCAAGCATCGTCCCCGATGCTAATCCTCAGGCTCAGGGAGAGGTATGCCAGTCGACTCTGGCTCTGGCTGTGGCTGGGGCTGTGGCTGAGGTGTCTCCTGAGTGGCCTGGGTCTGTGGTGCAGTCTCCACATGAACCTGCTCCGCCACATAAGTATCCCCATGATGTAAATCCGCATGCTCCTCCTCGTGGGTTTCCTCATCAGAACCAGAGGACTCTGGAAGAGGGACAGCTCAAGGCCCTGGGCCACAAACATCTGGTCAATCCGATCTAGGCGATGCATGATCTGATGGTTGCTGCGCTCCATGAACCGGAAAAGACGCTGAACCAGTAAGTAAGTCGGCTGAGGTGCTGGTGGTGGTAAAGGAAGTGCTGCTGCAGCTGCTGATGTAGAGGGTCTTGCTGGGGCTGATGATGAGGAAGGTCCAGCTCCCTCCTCTGCTGCTCTAGCCCAAGATCGGCGCTTGGAAGGAGGCTTTTCGTTCACCCAGGACCCCCATGGAATGGTCTCCGGCTCCTTCTCAGGGAGCGGTGGGGGCGGTGACACGTCCTCTGGTAGTCACAGGACACTAGCCCGCTGAATCATCTGTGTGACAAGGACGGGGAATTGAAAGATACCTCTGATGTGGGCGAGCCACATGAACCGCCTGATCAGCCGGAGGAAGTAGACCTCTTTCCCCTCTAGCACACAGCTGATCAGGATCAACATAGCCACAGGGATCTCTGAGAAGTGAGTAGTAGGCATGAGGTAGTGGGCAAAAATCTGCTGCCATATTTTGGCCTCCTTGCTCAGATAGATAAAGCGCATCCCCTTAGGTGCTTTATTTTCCGCATCCATGACCCAGGGAGCCTCCGGGGTAGCTACCACTGCCCTCAAGGCATCAAAATTGAAGGTCATGCAGTGGAGCTCTACCTCGGCCTGCTCAAAGGCATCAGTATCACCTGTCTTGGGCCTACAAGTAAGGGCGTCCTCAATAGCCTGCTCCGTGATGGGCACCTAAATACCTCTAACTAGAACCGAGTCAAGGGTGTGACGGAAGAAGTTGTAATAGAATTCCTGCACCCAAGACCAGTTCACCCGGCTGAGCTCTCGATCCACAAAGTCCAAACCCATCCTTTCAATGCGATTATTAATTGTTTGCCTCAAGTCAGATGGAAGGGCCAGCTTCTTTACAATGTTCAAGTTCTTTGAGTTATAACTTGGGAACCGAAGTTCACAGTAGAGATTCGGGAACTTCAGTGAATCCTGGGCAGGCAGTGATTGATTTTCTCGTTCCACCACATCAATAGGAATTTTCGAATAATCCACATAGGGAGAGAAAGTGGAATCTGGGGTCCTTTTCCTCTTTCTGGAGATGGCCTTGCCTTTCCCTTTTGCTGACATCCTAAAAAGTAGAATAGAACAGAGTATAAGCAATTAAACAAGTAGCAAGAAGCAAGGGAAAGCATATTCAGGATGTAAGATGAAAGACAAGTAATCATGATGTGAACCAAAATTGAAAACTTGGAATGTAAGCAGGCACAAAAAACATAGCCATAGACCAAGAATTCAATATTTCATCCAATGTAACATAAAACTCATGCATTAGGGATATTCATCATCACACCTCAAAAGAATAGTTAGAGAGTTAGGTGAACTGAAAAGTGAAGTTAGTAGCTTAGACAAGTTAGTGAGTTAGAAAAAAAATGAAAAATGAAATTGAAAGTTAGTGGTATGATGGAGAATAGCCTAATTAACAGAGAATTGAAGAAATGGTACAACAAGCATGTTCACATACGAGGGAAGTGCAGTCATTGATGATGAAATATGAAATTGCAAGAAAAGCAATTAATTGGAAACAAGTCATCATTTAAATCCATGGCCATAATTGATGCTCAAATTTGAAATGCAGGTTGTGTAACACAAATCAAAATACAAACGAATTTGAGTGAAAGTGAGTTACACAATGGTGATACACCAATTATGTTGAAAGAATGCACATTGGAAAAGGAAATTGCAGACCGTGGTCCAATGAAACATTTAAGTGTTTTCCTGAAGTTCCTTTAGGCATCACTAATAGGGGAACCAAAATGCAAATAGAAAAGCTGACCCAAGTGTCCCGGGGGTTGAACTTGGTGTCGGTTTGGCAAAAATCACTTTGAAAAAGCCAAGTTCAAGCCGAAGTGGGAATGTGAAGTTAAAAATAGTTTTGGGAAAATTGGGCAACATGAGGACATAATATTGGACGTTCCCAGATAGGCAGAAAATAACAGGAAAGTCATATGAATCCACAAGACAATAACCAAGTAATAGTTACACATCCAGGCAGCAGCAACACAATTACATAGTGAGAAATGCAGCAGGCAGCAACAAACAGGGCAGACTATGATCATACCATTTAGCAGTCAATCAACATAAGCTCAGTTAGGTAAACAAATACGACGCAATTATCAGGCCTAGAGTCCTCTAACCACATCCTAGCTACCTAACAGTAGAAATTTCTATCTATCCTAACAATCAAAAGTTAAATTCTAACTAACTAATTACTATGGACTAATAGTAAGGTAAGAAAAGAGAATGAAAGGAAGCAGAGTAGAGCCAGTGAAGAGAAACCTAGAAGCAGAGTGAAATGGAGTTGGGAAGGCAGTAGGGATGAGGCGGGGCAAAAATGCAGTGGCCGCCTCAGATGGTGGCGGCAGTGACCCCACAGCGGCGTAGCAGGCGCCGGCGCAGTGGCGGTTGAGGGAGGACAGAGAGGGTGAGGAAGAGAGAGAGAGAACGAGGGTGAGGGAAGAGAAGGGAGCGGCGACGATGGCAGGCAGCCAGCACGGCGGTTGGAGAGGTGGTTGGGGGAAGGGCGAGGGTCTGGAGAAGAGAAGAGGGTAGGGTTAATGCATCTGCGCGATTATTCGTCGCGCCTTAGGGTTATCCCATTTTTGGAACTGACGCGGGTGCGCACAGTGCGTGTCCACGTGCATTGAAGATTTTTGGGATGGACGCGGGAGCGTCATGTGCGCTCATGCATGACTGGAGGAAGTAGCAAGGACGCGCACGCGTACTATACGCGTGCGCGTGCTATGAGTTGGGCTGAAGGCCTAGTGCTGGCCCAGCACTAGCATAACTCTCTGGAAAAATGTATGGGTTGGTGCCAGCCGCTTAGGGACGCGTATGCGTAGTGCATGCGTCCACATGCATGGCCATCTGGGCTAGTGGCGCGCAAGCGCGATGCGCGTGCTCGTATACTGTGCGCGTCCGCGTGGGTTGAGTTGGGCTAAAAGATCAACGTTCGCACAAGAGAGGCCCAACTCTCTGGAAAATCTATGGGGCTACATCCGCACATGGACGCGTGCGCATACAGCATGCGCGCGCGTCCTCCTCCCCCCTCCCCCTTTTTTTTTTGAGGAATACTACAAACAGCCAAAAATCTTCCTAACACCAACTATAGTTCAAGATCAACTAAGATGCAAATTTAACAAAAATTTCAAGTGCAAACAAACATAACTTGCACTTTAAGCAACTAACAACCAAAATATTAAAATAAAATTGTATGAAGAGGAAAAACTACCTACAATGGCAACTCAAATCTACAAGAGAGTGGAAAGAGTTTACCATGGTGGGGTGTCTCCCACCTAGCACTTTTAGTTTAAGTCCTTAAGTTGGACATTTGGGAAGCTCTTGTCATGGTGGCTTATGCTTGTACTCATCCTTGAATCTCCAAGGATTATTGTTCTTCAAACGGTTGACAGAAATTCCAACCTTCTTCACCAAGGTTGGGTGGAGTTCCACCTACGATATGAGCACCCTTAGTTGGTCTACATGCTTCGATCTGGGATCCCATATCTTATTTTTGCACCCGTCTTCTTGTTGATTGTCATGATTCTTCTCTTCGGGTGGTTGATGTATAGAATTCTCTTTAGCATAGCAAGACTCCTTCCTAGACCAACACAAAGTGGTTTGCTTCCAATCATGGTTCCCACATTTTGAAGCTTTGACCTCAATGAGCTGGATTCCAAACTTCCATCCACTACACAACTCCTTTCTACTCTTAACTCCACAGAGAGCTCTAAGTTGACCATCATTTTCAATCAAACCATATTCAAGTGGGAAAGTAAAGCTTAGGGGTAAGAATTTTACCCACTTGAACGTTGTGGATGGTGACTTGGGGAGGGAGACCTCCCCACACTTAGACAATGCGAGGTCTACTTCTTTAGGCTCTTCCTTGACTATCTCCACCTCTTCGCAAACTTCTTCAATTTCAACCTTTTTCCTTTTATCACTTGGCTTGGTGTTGTCTTCAAGAACTTCGATTTCTTGGCCAATGGAAGGTGATTCAATTTTGGATAGGAATTCATTGATGAATGAATCCGTCTCTTGATCAACCTCTTCATATTCTTCAATCTCGATATACACCAACTCAACTTTGTCCCCTTGGTAGTTTTTTTTCCGATTCGCTCTCTTTCCCATTACTCACCAAGGGTAAGGGAGGTTGTGCACATTCTTCTATAATTTCAACTTCATGTCCAATGGAAGAGGACTCAATGTTTGATAGGAAATCATTGATGATTGAATCTATCTCTTGATCACCCTTTTTATATTCTTCAATCTTGATATGCTCCGAAGGTTTTCAAGTCGTCCATGGTGGTTCCGCATCTCCTAAATCTTCAACCACTTCTCCCCTTTCTTCAATAACCCTAGGCTTCTCTAATTGTTCCAACACAAAATTTCACTCTCCCTTCTTCTACACCGGATTTTCCAATCTCTCTCTCATGCTTTGGTCTTCTTTTGGTTTTCCACATGTGGTCACGAAGACACCTTGAGTATTCAAATATTAGTAGGCTAAAGTGTGCACTACCTTGGTCAAATTGGTCACAAACTCTAGAGTGTTCCTTTGTATGTCTGCATGGCCTTGAAGTAGCAATGTAAGAGAGTCATCTATTGGGGCTTGGGGTGGATAAGAGGGTTCATCATTTTGGAGAGAGGGTTCATAGTAGGAAGGTGGTTCTCCATGGTAAGGGTATGGAGATGGTGTGCATTGAGGTGGTACTTCATAGTAGTCTTGATAGGGTTGTGGTGGTTTTAAAGGTTCTTGCTCATAATAGTCATAAGAATATGGTATGGGTGATTAGTCATACAATGGATGTGGATCATAGGAAGGTGTTTGGTAATGAGAGGCTTGTGAGAATGGTTGAGGTTCATGTTGAGGATAAGAATCATAGGCATATGATGGTGGTAGTTGATTTTCACATAAAGTTTTACCATAGCCATTGAATTGACATGCATTAGGATGGAAATTAAACCTATACGCATCCGGAGGTTGTTGCCAATAGGAGTGATCAATTCCTTGAGACTCCTCCCATCTTTGTTGGTTCCATCCGCAATGAGTGTCATCATTGAAGTTCACATTTCCTATAGCACAATTAGAACCAAACTCATAGCCAAAGTGAGAATTCATAGTGGAAAAACAAAATAAAACTAACAAAAACTAGAAACAAGCAAAATATAAACCTCTTTGCATTATTCACATATATACAATAACCAATAACATAACACCATTGCAATTCCCCGGCAACGGCGCCATTTTGATGAGAAGGCTTTTTGTGTGGTTTAGAATTCACAATTGAAAGATCGTTGTAATATAGTTCCTAAACCAAGCAATAGTCCTTTCATCCAAAAATTTGTTTATCACTAGTGCAAACCCCTAAATTTATAAACCGAAGTATTGAACCTCGGGTCGTTCTCCCTTGGAATCGCAATAAAGTGTCTTGTTATTGGTTATGAGTTATATTTGGTGTTTTTGAGATTTTAGACACGAAGTGTAAATGGAAATGAAAGTAAACTAATAACTAAGAAAGCTCTTGGTAAGGTTATGAGAATTAGAAGTCTTATCCTAGTTATCCTCCTCAATTGTTATCATAAATTGTCCATTACTACCACCTAGTTAACCTCTAATCATGGAGGAAAGTCAAGTGGATGAATCAACTTGATTCCACAAGTCCTAGCCTACTCCCAAGGGAAATACTAGCTTTAGTGGTATCCAAATCAATTAGAAACTTCTAATTATCAATCAACAAAGGAATTAGATAACTCAAGTGATAAGCGGATAATTTATACGCTTTTTGGCATTGTTTTTAAGTAGTTTTCAGCATGTTTTAATTACTTTTTAGTATATTTTTATTAGTTTTTATTCAAAATTCACATTTCTGGACTTTACTATGAGTTTGTGTGTTTTTCTGTGATTTCAGGTATTTTCTGGCTGAAATTGAGGGACCTGAGCAAAAATCTGATTCAGAGGCTGAAAAAGGACTGCAGATGCTGTTGGATTCTGACCTCCCTGCACTCGAAATGGATTTTTTGGAGCTACAGAAGACCAATTAGCGCACTCTTAATTGCGTTGGAAAGTAGGCATCCTGAGCTTTCCAGTAATATATAATAGTTCATACTTTGCCCAAGTTTTGACGACGCAAATTGGCATTTAACGCCAAGTCTTTACCCTATTCTGGCGTTAAACGCCAGAAACAGGTTGCAAATCGGAGTTAAATGCCAGGAATAGGCTACAACCTGGCGTTTAACTCTAAGAGAAGCCTTTATACGTGTAAAGCTCAATGCTCAGCCCAAGCACACACCAAGTGGGCCCCGGAAGTGGATTTCTACACTATCTGCACTTAGTTACTTATTTTCTGTAACCCTAGCTACTAGTTGAGTATAAAAACAACTTTTTTCGAGACTTACTATGTACCTCATGACATTTCACATCTGAATTTTTTATCTTTTACGGCATGAGTCTCTAAACCCCATGGTTGGGGGTGAGGAGCTCTGCTGTGTTTCGATGAATTAATGCAATTACTACTGTTTTTCATTCAATCACGCTTGTTTCTATTCTAAGATATTCATTCGCACTTCACTCTGATGAATGTGATGATCCGTGACACTCATCATCATTCTCACCTATGAACGCGTGCCTGACAACCATCTCCGTTCTATCTGCATTAGCTTGAGTGTGTATCTCTTAGCCTCCTTGTTCACGATCAGAGTCTTCGTGGTATAGACTAGAATTATTGGTGGCCATTCCTGAGATCCGGAAAGTCTAAACCTTGTCTGTGGTATTCCGAGTAGGATCTGGGAAGGGATGACTGTGATGAGCTTCAAACTCACGAGTGTTGGGCGTAGTGACAGACGCAAAAGAATCAATGTATTCTATTCCAACATGAGTGAGAACCCACAGATGGTTAGCCATGCGGTGACAGTGCATTTGGACCATTTTCACTGAGAGGATGGATGGTAGCCATTGACAACGGTGATCCACCAACATACAGCTTGCCATGGAAGGAGCCTTGCGTGCGTGAAGAAGAAGACAGTAGGAAAGCAGAGATTCGGAAGACAGAGCATCTCCAAATCCTCAATCTGTTCTCCATTACTGCATAACAAGTATTATTTAATTTATGCTATTTACTCCTCATAAACCCAATCACTTTTATTACTAATTTCCTGACTAAGAATTACAAAATAACCATAGCTTGCTTCAAGCCAACAATCTCCGTGGGATCGACCCTTACTCACGTAAGGTATTACTTGGACGACCCAGTGCACTTGCTGGTTAGTGGTACGAGTTGTGAAAAGTGTGATTCACAATTCGTGCACCATCAAGCGTCACTAATTACTCTACCAAAGCCAGGAGGTACAAAATCTACCCTAAAGTCCAACCAAGCATTTCATCAAACACTTGGAAGGCATAGAAGGGAAGCAAGGTAAATTGATAACAACAATAAAATCTAACAACTACTTATGGCAAGGAATTAATAACAATAATCAAGAACATAAGATCTACATGAATTACCTCAAATTGCATTAAAAGAAAATAGAATGAACAAGAGTAGATCTACAAACAAAATAGAAGAAAGTAATAACAACAATAGAAAAGTGATGAATGTAACAACATAGAATTGAGAGGTAGAAGAAGAAGAAAGCATGAATTGAAACCTAGATCTAAATTATTGAACTAAACCTAATCCAAATTCCAATCCTAGAGAGAAGTGAGAGCCTCTCTCTCTAAAAACTAAGACTAAAACTAATCCTAATGTGTGTTATGATTCAAGATGATCATCCCCCTTCAATCCTTGGTCCTTTTGAGTTTTTTGGCGCCAAAGTTGACTTGGATTGGGCCCCATAGGCTTTGAGAATTTGCTGGCCACGTTTTCATTAAAAAATCATAAATCAGCACCGAGTTTTTGGCGCCGTTACCGGGGATTGTTCGAGTTTGGACAACTGACGGTTTATTTTGTTGCTTAGATTAGGAATAATTTATTTTTGTTGGTTTAGAGTCACTAGTATTGCATCTGCTATTTTCTTTTCAAAAATACTATTTTTCTTTATTAATTTTTAATTTTTCTTTGAGTCTTCTGTTTGAGTTTAGATTCATATTTTAAGTTTGGTGTCAATTGCATGTTTTTATTTTCCTTTAAATTTTCAAAATTTGTGTTCATTGTTCTTTCTTGATCTTCAAGTTGTTCTTGCTAATTTTTCTTGTTTGATCTTTAGTTTTTCCTGTTCTATGTCTTTTCTTGTTTTTCTTGTGCGTTTTCAAATTATCAGTATTCAAAAAATTTTATATACATTAAATACCTTTTTTTAAAAACACGTTAAATTTATAGCTCAGTTGGCTAGAGCGTTGTGCTTATGTTCTTGGTAATTGGGTATCTTCCTTTTAAAACTTTTTCAAAAATAATTTTTCTTTGATTAAATCTTGTGTCAAACTTTTAAGTTTGGTGTTCTCTTGTTATTTTTCTTTAATTTTCGAAAATTTATTTTTAGTTTTCTAAAAGTTTTAAGTTTGGTGTTCTTTTTATGTTCTTGAGTCTTTGAATTTTATTCTTGTTGTTCTTGTGAGTCTTCAAGGTGTTCTTGAGTCTTCTTTATATTTTGATCTTAAAATTTTTAAGTTTGGGGTTTCTTGGTGTTTTTCCTCCAAAATTTTCGAAAAACAAGGAGCATTAGATCTAAAAATTTTAAGTCTTGTGTCTTTTGTGTGTTCTTCTCTTTCTTCATAAAATTCAAAACAAAATATCCTTTCCTTTAATTGCTCATAATTTTCGAATTCATTAGGTTGATTTGGTCAAAATTTTTTAAATCATAGCTTTTTCAAAATCTTATCTTATCTTTTCCAATCTCGAATTTTAAAATCATACCTTTTTCAAATCCTTTTAATTAATTACTTATTTTAATTTTCAATTTCCTTTTTGTCTATTTTTCTAATTTTCGAAATTATAGTTAATTTTTTTATTTTATTCTATTGCATTTTTTTTTTAATTTTCGGTATTCAAAAAAAATAAAACAATTTTAAAATAAATAAATAAATAAATAAATTTTTTTATTACAATCCACATCATCTCCCTTTCTCCATCGTGGATCTAAGTGGAAATGAACAGTCCAGAAAGACTTTGGGGTCATATGCTAATCCCACTACTGCTGCATATGGGAGTAGTATCTGTATACCTCCCATCAAAGCAGGCAGTTTTGAGCTAAATCCTCAGCTCATTGTCATGGTGCAGCAAAACTGCCAGTATTCCGGTCTTCCACAGGAAGAACCTACTGAGTTTCTAGCACAGTTCTTGCAAATTGCTGACACAGTACGTGACAAGGAGGTAGATCAGGATGTATACAGGCTGTTACTATTTCTGTTTGCTGTAAAAGATCAAGCTAAAAGGTGGTTAAATAACCGACCCACAACAAGCATAAGAACATGGAAACAGTTATCAGACAAATTCCTGAATCAATATTTCCCTCCAAAAAGGATGACATAGCTAAGGCTGGACATCCAAGGCTTTAAACAAGAGGATGATGAATCCCTTTATAATGCCTAGGATAAGTACAGAGGGATGCTAAGGAAATGCCCCTCTGAAATGTTTTCAGAGTGGGTGCAATTAGATATCTTCTACTATGGGCTTACAGAAAGAGCTCAGATATCTCTAGACCACTCATCTGGTGGATCTATACACCTGAAAAAGACTATTGAAGAGGCTCAAGAGCTTATTGATATAGTTGCTAGGAATCAGCATCTGTACATAAGTAATGAGTCCTCCATGAAAGAAGAAGCTAAGGCAGTATCAACTGACTTTAGTCCTCAGAAACAAGTTGCTGAACTCAATCAGCAACTATCTTCTATAACAAGGCAGTTAGCAGAATTTAAGGAGATGCTACAAGAGACCAGAATTGCTAACAAGGATATGAAATCACAATTGAATCAGACTAAACAGCAGTTATCAAAACAGATAACAGAAGAATGCCAAGCAGTTCAATTAAGAAGTGGAAAAATACTAAACACTTCAACTCAAAGCAGCAGAAAGCCAAGAAAAGAACAGCTGACAGAGGAGGAGCAACCTGCTACCCAAAATCCCTCTTAGGACAGTAAGAGCCCAGTGAGGAATATGTCTGGTGATCAAACACCAGAAACAGGTGAAAAACTGGCATTAAACTCCAATTCCACATCCAGTTCTGGCGTCCAAACGCCAGAAAAGGGTAGGAATCTTGCGTTAAACGCCCAATCCATGTCCAGTTCTGGCATCCAGATGCCAGTGAGGGATCAGACACCTACAAGTGCTGATACTAGCTCCCTCAAGAAGGCTTCTCAACCTGCCTCTGTAGGAAATCAACCTGTAGCAACTAAGGTTGAAGAATATAAAGCCAAAATACCTTATCCTCAGAAACTCCGCCAAGCAGAACAGGATAAACAATTTGCTCGCTTTGCAGACTATCTCAGGACTCTTGAAATAAAGATTCCATTTGCAAAGGCACTTGAGCAAATACCCTCTTATGCTAAGTTCATGAAAGAGATCTTAAGTCATAAGAAGGATTGGAGAGAAACAGAAAAAGTTTTTCTCACTGAAGAGTGTAGTGCAGTCATCCTAACAAGCTTACCAGAGAAGCTTAAGGATCCCGGAAGCTTTATGATACCATGCACATTAGAGGGTACTTGTACCAAGACAGCCCTATGCGACCTTGGGGCAAGTATCAATCTAATCCCTGCATCTACTATCAGGAAGCTCGGCTTGGCTGAAGAGGTCAAACCAACCCGAATATGTCTTCAACTTGTTGATAGCACCATTAAATATCCATCAGGCATAATTGAGGACATGATTGTCAAGGTTGGGCCATTTGCCTTTCCCGCTGACTTTGTAGTGCTGGAAATGGAGGAGCACAAAAGTGCAACTCTCATTCTAGGAAGACCCTTCCTAGCAACTGGACGAATCCTCATTGATGTCCAAAAAGGGGAGGTGACCTTAAGAGTCAATGAGGACGAGTTCAAGCTGAATGCTGTTGAGGCAATGAAGCATCCAGACACATCAAAAGATTGCATGCGTGTTGATATTATTGACTCCCTGGTAGAGGAGATCAACATGGCTAAGAGTCTCGAATCAGAGCTAGAAGATATCCTTAAAGATGTCCAGCCTGATCTAGAGGAATCAGAGGAAATAAAAGAGCCTCTGAAGTTTCCTCAGGAAGAGGAGAAACCTCCTAAACCCGAGCTCAAACCACTACCATCATCCCTGAAATACGCATTTCCGGGAGAAGGTGACACTTTTCCGGTGATCATAAGCTCTGCTTTAAATCCACAGAAAGAGAAAGCACTACTTCAAGTGCTAAGGACACACAAGGCAGCCCTTGGGTGGTCCATAAGTGATCTTAAGGGCATCAGCCCAGCAAGATGCATGCACAAAATCCTATTGGAGGACGATGCTAAGCCAGTGGTTCAACCACAGAAGCGACTAAATCCATCTATGAAGGAGGTGGTGTAGAAAGAGGTCACCAAGTTACTGGAGGCTGAGATTATTTATCCCATTTCTGATAGCCCCTGGGTGAGCCCTGTCCAAGTTGTCCCCAAAAAGGGAGGCATGACAGTGGTTCATAATAAAAAAAATAAACTGGTTCCTACAAGAACAGTTACAAGGTGGCGTATGTGTATTGATTACAGAAGGCTCAATACAGCCACCAGGAAGGATCACTTTTCTTTACCATTCATAGACCAAATGCTAGAAAGACTAGCAGGTCATGAATACTACTGCTTTTTGGATGGCTATTCAGGTTATAACCAAATTGCAGTAGATCCTCAAGATAAAACAGCATTTACATGCCCTTTTGGAGTGTTTGCTTACAGAAGGATGCCTTTTGGTCTATGCAATGCACCTACAACCTTTCAGAGGTGCATGCTCTCTATCTTCTCTGATATGGTAGAGAAATTTCTGGAAGTCTTCATGGATGACTTTTCAGTATTTGGAGACTCATTCAACTCCTGCCTTAACCATCTAGCACTTGTTCTGAAAAGATGCCAAGAGACCAACCTAGTTTTAAATTGGAAAAAATGTCACTTTATGGTGACTGAAGGAATTTTCCTTGGACATAAAATTTCAAATAAGGGAATAGAGGTGGATCAAGCTAAAGTGTAACTAATTGAAAAATTACCATCACCTGCCAATGTTAAGGCAATCAAAAGCTTTCTGGGACATGTAGGATTCTATAGGAGGTTTATAAAGGATTTTTCAAAAATTGCAAAACCTCTGAGCAATCTGCTAGCTGCTGACATGCCATTTGTGTTTGACACAGAGTCTCTGCAGGCGTTTGAAACCCTGAAAGCTAAGCTGGTCACAGCACTAGTTATTTCTGCACCAGACTGGACATAACTATTCGAACTAATGTGTGATGCCAGTGACCATGCCATTGGTGCAGTACTGGGACAGAGGCATAACAAGCTTCTGCATGTCATTTATTATGCTAGTCATGTTTTAAATGATGCCCAGAAAAATTACACAACCACAGAAAAAGAATTGCTTGCAGTGGTTTATGCCATTGACAAGTTTAGATCATACTTAGTAGGATCCAAAGTGATTATGTACACTGACCATGCTGCTCTTAAATATCTACTCACAAAGCAGGATTCAAAACCCAGGCTCATAAGATGGGTGTTGCTTCTGCAAGAGTTTGATATAGAAATAAGAGACAGAAAAGGGACAGAGAACCAAGTGGCTGATCATTTGTCCCGGATAGAACCAGTAGAAGGGGCGTCCTTTCCCTCTATTGAGATCTCTGAAACCTTTTCAGATGAGCAATTATTTGCCATTCAGGAAAACTATGGTTTGTAGACATTGCAAACTATAAAGCTGCAAGATTCATACCCAAGTAGTACAGCAGGCAACAAAAGAAAAAATTAATTACTGATGCAAAGTACTACTTGTGGGATGAACCATATCTCTTTAAGAGATGTGCAGACGGAATAATCCGTAGGTTTGTGCCTAGAGAAGAAGCACAGAAGATCCTATGGCATTGTCATGGATCACAATATGGAGGACATTTCGGAGGTGAGCGAACAGCCACAAAAGTCCTCCAATGTGGCTTCTACTGGCCCACTCTCTATAATGACTCCCGAGAGTTTGTGCGTAACTGTGACAGCTGCCAGAGAGCTAGTAATCTGCCTCATAGTTACGCCATGCCTCAGCAAGGGATCTTAGAGATTGAGTTGTTTGACGTATGGGGTATTGACTTCATGGGCCTTTCCCACCATCATACTCAAACACTTATATTCTGGTGGCAGTCGACTATGCATCCAAATGGGTAGAGGCCATTGCAACACCCACCAATGATACTAAGACAGTGCTGAAGTTCCTCCAAAAACATATCTTCAGCAGGTTTGGTGTCCCTAGAGCACTAATCAGTGCTGGGGGCACTCACTTCTGCAACAAACAACTTTACTCTGCTATGGTCCGATATGGAATTAGCCACAAGGTGGCAACTCCATATCATCCACAGACAAATGGGCAAGCTGAAGTCTCTAATAGAGAACTAAAAAGAATCCTGGAACAGACTATAAGTACCCGTAGAAAGGATTGGGCAAGAAGCTTGGATGACGCTCTGTGGGCATACAGAATAGCATTTAAGACTCCTATAGGGACCTCTCCATACCAGCTTGTGTATGGTAAGGCCTGTCATCTGCCCACGGAACTGGAGCATAAGGCCTACTGGGCAACCAGGTTCCTAAACTTTGATGCCAAATTAGCTGGAGAAAAAAGATTGCTCCAGCTGAATGAGCTAGAGGAATTCAGACTCACTGCTTTTGAAAATGCCAAGCTTTACAAAGAGAAAGCAAAAAGGTGGCATGACAGAAAGCTGTCATCTAGAGTCTTTGAACCAGGACAGAAGGTTCTGCTCTTTAACTCTAGGCTCAGATTATTTCCCGTGAAACTAAAGTCCCGGTGGAGGGGACCATATGTGATTACAAGTGTGTCACCATATGGCTATGTGGAGCTTCAAGACATTGATTCTAATAAGAAGTTCATTGTTAATGGACAGAGAGTCAAGTATTATCTTGAAGGCAATGTTGAGCAAGAATGCTCAAAGCTGAGACTAGATTAAAAGCTCAGTATGGTCCAGCTAAAGACAATAAAGAAGCGCTTATTGGGAGGCAACCCAATTTTTACTTATCTATGTTAATTTTCTGTTTTCCATTTTTATTTTATGTTTTCTTTAGGAGGATGATCATGTGGACTCACAAAAATCAAACCAAAATAAAAAATAGCTCACCCTAGAGGAAGAGCTTACTGGCGTTTAAACGCCAGTAAGAAGCATCAAACAGGCTTTTAACACCAGAAAGAAGCATCAAGCTGGCATTAAACGCCAGAAACAAGCTACAGTCTGGTGTTTAATGCCAGAAACAAGCACCAACTTGGCATTAAACGCCAATAAAGGGAGAAAAACTGGCGTTTAATGCCAGAAACAAGCAGCAGTCTGGCGTTAAATGCCAGGATTGCACTCTAAGGGCATTTACACGCTTAAATGGAGTAGGGATGCTAAGTCCTTGACCCCTCAGGATCTGTGAACCCCACAGGATCCCCACCTACCCCACCCTCTTTTCCATACTATCTTCACCACACACATCCATCCATCATAAACCTCTCATACACACTATCACCCTCCCTTGGCCGAACCCACCACACATCTCCATCTCATCCTTTCTTTCTTCTTTTGCTCGAGGACGAGCAAACATTTTAAGTTTGGTGTGGAAAAAACCCCGCTTTTTAATTTTCCATAACCATATGGCACCTTCCATGAGATTAGAGAAGATCAAAGAGCTATGAGGGAGGAGCAACAAAGGCAAGGAAGAGACATAGAGGAGCTCAAGAGCACCATTGGTTCTTCAAGAGGAAAAAGATGCCACCCTCACTAAGGTGGACCCATTCCTTAATCTCCTTGTCTATTTATTTTTCTGTTTTTGTTCTCTATGCTTTATGCTTATTTATGTTTGTGTCTTTATTACATGATCATTAGTGTCTAGTGTCTATGCCTTAAAGCTATGAATGTCCTATGAATCTATCACCCTTCTTAAATGAAAAATGTTTTAATCACAAAATAACAAGAAGTACATGATTTCGAATTCATCCTTGAAATTAGTTTAATTATATTGATGTGGTGACAATCCCTTTTGTTTTCTGAATGAATGCTTGAACAGTGCATATTTTTTAATTTGTTGTTTATGAATGTTAAATTTGCTGGCTCTTGAAAGAATGATGAAAAAGGAGAAATGTTATCTGATAATCTGAAAAATCATAAAATTGATTCTTGAAGCAAGAAAAAGCAGTGAAAAGCTTGCAGAAAAAAAAAGACGAAAAGAAAAAAAAAAGAAAAAGCAAGCAGAAAAAGCCAATAGCTCTTTAAACCAAAAGGCAAGAGAAAAAAGCCAATAACCCTTTAAACCAAAAGGCAAGGGTAAAAAGGATCCAAGGCTTTGAGCATTAATGGATAGGAGGGCTCGAAGGAATAAAATCCTGGCCTAAGCGGCTAAACCAAGCTGTCCCTAACCATGTGCTTGTGGCGTGAAGGTGTCAAGTGAAAAGCTTGAGACTAAGCGGTTAAAGTTGAGGTCCAAAGCAAAAAGATTGTGCTTAAGAACTCTGGACACCTCTAATTGGGGACTCTAGCAAAGCTGAGTCACAATCTGAAAAGGTTCACCCAGTTATGTGTTTGTGGCATTTATGTATCTGGTGGTAATACTGGAAAACAAAGTGCTTAGGGCCACGGCCAAGACTCATAAAGTATCTGTGTACAAGAATCAACATACTGAACTAGGAGAATCAATAACACTATCTAAATTCTGAGTTCCTATAGATGCCAGTCATTCTGAGTTTCAAAGGATAAAGTGAGATGCCAAAACTGTTCAGAGGCAAAAAGCTACTAGTCCCGCTCATTTAATTGGAACTAAGTTTCATTAATATTTTGGAATTTATAGTATATTCTCTTCTTTTAATTGGGGACAAGCAACAATTTAAGTTTGGTGTTGTGATGAGCGGATAATTTATATGCTTTTTGGCATTATTTTTAAGTAGTTTTCAGCATGTTTTAATTACTTTTTAGTATATTTTTATTAGTTTTTATTCAAAATTCACATTTCTGGACTTTACTATGAGTTTGTGTGTTTTTCTGTGATTTAAGGTATTTTCTGGCTGAAATTGAGGGACCTAAGCAAAAATCTGATTCAGAGGCTGAAAAAGGACTGCAGATGCTGTTGGATTCTGACCTCCTTGCACTCGAAATAGATTTTCTGGAGCTATAGGAGACCAATTGGCGCGATATCAATTGCGTTGGAAAGTAGACATCCAGGGCTTTCCAGAAATATATAATAGTCTATACTTTGCCCAAGTTTTGATGACGCAAATTGGCGTTTAACGCCAAGTCTTTACCCTATTATGGCGTTAAACGCCAGAAACAGGTTGCAAACCAGAGTTAAACGCCAGGAACAGGCTACAACCTAGCGTTTAACTCCAAGAGAAGCCTCTACACATGTAAAGCTCAATGCTCAGCCCAAGCACACACCAAGTGGGCCCTGGAAGTGGATTTCTACACTATCTGCACTTAGTTACTTATTTTCTGTAACCCTAGCTACTAGTTGAGTATAAAAATAACTTTTAGAGACTTACTATGTAACTCATGACATTTCACATCTGAAATTTTGTTTCTTCTACGGCATGAGTCTCTAAACCCCATGGTTGGTGGTGAGGAGCTCTGTTGTGTTTCGATGAATTAATGCAATTACTACTGTTTTTCATTCAATCACGCTTGTTTCTATTCTAAGATATTCACTCGCACTTCACTCTGATGAATGTGATGATCCGTGACACTCATCATCATTCTCACCTATGAACGCGTGCCTGATAACCATCTCCGTTCTATCTGCATTAGCTTGAGTGTGTATCTCTTAGCCTCCTGGTTCACGATCAGAGTCTTCGTGGTATAGGCTAGAATTATTGGCGGCCATTCCTGAGATCCGGAAAGTCTAAACCTTGTCTGTGGTATTCCGAGTAGGATCTAGGAAGGGATGACTGTGACGAGCTTCAAACTAACGAGTGTTAGGTGTAGTGACAGACGCAAAAGAATCAACGGATTCTATTCCAACATGAGTGAGAACCGACAGATGATTAGCCATGCGGTGACAGCGCATTTGGACCATTTTCACTGAGAGGATGGATGATAGCCATTGACAACGGTGATCCACCAATATACAGCTTGCCATGGAAGGAGCCTTGCGTGCGTGAAGAAGAAGACAGTAGGAAAGTAGAGATTCGGAAGACAGAGCATCTCCAAATCCTCAATCTGTTCTCCATTACTGCATAACAAGTATTATTTAATTTATGCTATTTACTCCTCATAAACCCAATCACTTTTATTAATAATTTCTTGACTAAGAATTAAAAAATAACCATAGCTTGCTTCAACCCAACAATCTCCGTGGGATCGACCCTTACTCACGTAAGGTATTACTTGGACGACCCAGTGCACTTGCTGGTTAGTGGTACGAGTTGTGAAAAGTGTGATTCACAATTCGTGCACCATCAAGAGTCACTAATTACTCTACCAAAGCCAAGAGGTACAAAATCTACACTAAAGTCCAACCAAGCATTTCATCAAACACTTGGAAGGCATAGAAGGGAAGCAAGGTAAATTAATAACAACAATAAAATCTAACAACTACTTATGGCAAGGAATTAATAACAACAATCAAGAACATAAGATCTACATGAATTACCTCAAATTTCAGTAAAAGAAAATAGAATGAACAAGAGTAGATCTACAAACAAAATAGAAGAAAGTAATAACAACAATAGAAAAGTGATGAATGAAACAACATAGAATTGAGAGGTAGAAGAAGAAGAAAGCATAAATTGAAACCTAGATCTAAATTATTGAACTAAACCTAATCCTAATTCCAATCCTAGAGAGAAGTGAGAGCTTCTCTCTCTAAAAACTAAGACTAAAACTAATCCTAATGTGTGTTATGATTCAAGATGATCATCCCACTTCAATCCTTGGTCCTTTTCAGTATTTTGGCACCAAAGTTGAGTTGGATTGGGCCCCACAGGCTTTGAGAATTTGCTGGCCACGTTTTCATTAAAAAATCATAAATCAGCACCAACGCGTACGCGCACAGCACGATTACGCATCCATGGGTAAGTTCGCAATGTGCGCGTAAGCTCCTGGTGCGCGCGCGTGCCCATGGCCGAGTTTAACTCTTTGGCTTTTCATGATCTTCTCCACTTGCATGTTTCCTTTCTTGCTACCTTGATTCATTCCTAGCCTTTTTTAACCTAAGATTGCTAACAAACACATCAAGGCATCTTATGGAATCAAGGAGAAGTTAAAGTTATCTAATCAAAGACCAAAAAGCATGCTTTTTACACTTAGGCACAAATAAGAGAGAGATTACACAATCATGCCAAATCATTGGCTAAATGTGAGAAAAGGTTAGCAAAATACTCTAAATCCAACATAAGATAAACCCTGAAAACGGGGTTTATCACGCATCACTCACGCGCACGCGTCACCCTAAATTTTGAATATATGCGTATGAAACAGAGAGTTGTGCGTACGCGAGGTTGCTCTCGCGCCAATGGCACAATTCATTTCAGGCGTACGCGTCACTCACGCGTACGCGTGACTTGAAAATATCACAACCCACGCATACGCGTGCTCCATGCGTCCGCGTCGCCTGCACCGCATAGTTTATCCAGATCAGCGCCAGAATTCCTATCTTTTCTTACCTAATCCTAATTCTTTCTTCGTCCTTCTTAATTCTTTCTTCTCCATTCTTTCTCCTTTATTCTTTCTTACTTTTTCCTCTCTTCTTTCCCTCTTCACCCTCTTCATCAAGGTTCTTTTATTTTCTTCTTCCCCTTTTTACTTTTTCATTATTATTTTTATTTATGTTTTCTTCTTCTTTTTCTTTTTACTTTCATTATCTATGTTTTTTTTCTTTCTTTTTCTTTACATTATTTTAATTGGTGTTAGAAATTTAATTGGGTGATTGTTTTCTTCTATATTTTGCTTGTGGATTATTAAGGAGTTGTTTGACAATTATTAATTATCTTAGGGTTTCTTGCATGTTCAAATTCAATACTTTCAATAACATATTTACCATGCATGCTAAGTGTTTGTGAAAAAGTCCGTATGGCATTGTGCATATTTAAATACTCTATCCTTCCGCTCTAATGCCTGTTTTTTTTTTCACAAAACCCCTTTTAATATTTTATTGATTGAATATAATTGTCAATACAAATAGATTGTTAGTTTGAAACACTTGATAATCGAATTGGGCAATTAATGCTTGATCTATGCTACTCATGCCTTTGCCAGCATGCCAATAAACATCTTGCATCTACTTGCCATAACATGCACTTGTTATATTTCTATTGATGAACTTTTCACATGTAGTCGCGACCATGTATTAACGACATCCTTCTCTACCGTGCATTGATTATCACTTGTACCATCCTCTTCATTGCTCTAACCCTTAGCTTCAAATGTTACTTACTTTTTCCCTTTTCAGGATGGCCACCAAGAAGGATAAAGAGAAAGCTACTCCCAAATCACTAGCAAGAAAAGGAACAAAAAGAGCACTAGCTGCGGAACCTTCTTCAACAGCAGTAAAGCCCTCAACAAAGCGAGTCAAGAGGATCATCAAGGTCGATAAAAAAAAAGCCTTTCCAGCAAAGGACACTGCGCGGTTCACTAACCGCTACTGTAAGCAGATGTTCCCCATCCTAGCTGAGAGGAACTATAATAATGAGTACCTACTCATCCTCCTGAACCACATTGTTGATTTTGTTGAGCCCCAAATCGAACGAAGACAATGGGAATTCTTACGAAGACAGCCACGGCAGGTCAATCTCTCATGGGTAGTCGAATTCTACTCCAATTTTCACATGCCAACCCTGCAATCTATCTATGTTCATCAGAAGCAAGTCCCCATAACTGAAGAGGCCATTCAACAAGCTTTAGATCTTCTGCCTGCTCCAGAAGGATTGGACGCATACCAAAAAGCCTCTTTCAAGCGCCAGACATACCAATTTGACTGGGACGCCATTCTCAGAGTTATAGCACAACCTGGCAGCAGATGGATCTATGGATACCATCGATCCTGACCTAAGGGAATATTGGCTTCAGCACTCACCTTGGAGGCTCAAGTGTGGGCACAGATTATGTCCCACTACGTCTTTCTGAGCACTCGCGAGTCCTTCTTCACTGCAGACATGGCTGTTCTACTCTAGTGTATCCTTACAGACCAGCCTCTCAATTTACCAATACACATTTGGCATGCTATGGGACACGTACAGATTGAGGGCAACCTACTTTTTTCCGCCTTGGTTTCAGATCTAGTCTCAGTAGCCGGAGTTTCCTACAGAGCTGGGGACAACAAGGCCATGATTCCATGGGATGATCAGTACGTCCCTAACGGGAAGTACATCAGACCTCCAGCAGCCACTATCAACCGGAGCACAGAACCAGCGAAAGATATTCCCTTCTCCTTCCACATCACAAGAACCTTCAACAAATCATCTACTCCTACAGATATTTCAGAGGTTAGACCGGCTTGATCGGCAAGAAAAGCGAAGAGAGCACCGTAACAAATGCCGATTTACATACCTTAAGGAGTTGATTGTTGGCAACCACCCACCTGAAGAAGACCCAGATACCCCGGACTCCACTTTATTTACCAGCACAGGGATCCATGACGGTCCCGATTGTGGAGATACTGTTACCAACCCCCCTTTGTTCTTGACTGATGGCACCGAGGACGGTGCCAAGCTTTAAGTGTGGGGAGGTCGGTCAGTACCTGACTTCCGGAGGTAACTGCTCTTTCTTAACACCAATAAATTAGTTATTTTTCTTTTGTTAGGATAATATAGATTGCATAGTAATAGGCATTTGTATGCATGTTCTATTTGGTTGAAAAATAATAAGTTTCTTTTTAAGACCCTATTTTTGAAAAATTTTACTAATTTAAATCAAAACTTTTGTGTTAAAACTTGTTTCAAGATTGTAAATTGGAACATAGTTTAAAGCTAGAACACACAACCTATGAGACTTGAGCTTAATTACATGGTTACATTATTTAACCATAATATTTTATTCTTGTGTGTTTTCTTCTCTGTGATTGTAATCTATATTTTGTTCCAGTTTATATGTCCAATGTTTAATGTGTTATATGCATGCATATGATTGAGGCCATTATTTTATTAGCTCACTTATCCCAAATAGCCTACCCTTTTATGTCACCTTTGTTAGCCACTTTGAGCCTTTTAATCCCATTTGTTCTATATTTTACCACATCCCTAGCCTTAAGCGAAAAAACAAATTAATTAACCCAAATTGAATCTTTGGTTAGCTTAAGATAGAGATTGTGTGTTAATTAAGTATGGAAAAACTGTGGGAACATGGGTTAATAAGGGAATATGTTATGTTTTTACTTTGATAAAATATTGAGAATTTGGGTACCTACTCATGTAAGACCAGAAAAATTAAAAATCCATGTGCATTGATAATGTTATGTTTATTTTTACACTTTCAAAAAAAATTCCAAAAAAATATTCAATGAATAAGTAAATAAATAAGGGGACAAAATTACCCTAGTGCTAAGTTAAGTTAATGAAAAGATCAATGCATATGTGATACAAATTAAAAGAAGGGTTGATGCATGAGTATGTAATGCAACAGTGGGAATTTTGGGTAGCTAGGCATGAATTTAAAAGTATATAGAGTATGTATAGGTGAAAGCTTAGGTTGATCAAGGATTCAATTTATAGCTCACTTAGCCATATATATATACCCTCACCTTTACCTTGGCCCCATTACAACCTTGAAAAGACCTCATGATGTTTGCATTGGTACATTAAATACTAGTTGATTGGTTAGGTGAAGAACAAAGTTTAGAAAGCATGACTAAGGAAGAGTAGAGTGATTACCCTATATACTAGAGTGATTAGAGTGCATATACACCATCAGTGAGGGTTCAATGCTTGATTCTATGCTCTCTGCTTTCATGAGCTGTCTTCTTACAAGTTTACTTGTTTTTACTATATGATTTTAATTAGTGATATTTGATTTATATTTGTCTTGAAGAACTTATTTACTTTTAACCAAGTAGGCAAAATCATTTTAGCATATAGGTGCATTCATAGGTTGCATTGCATTGCATGAGTCTTACATTCCCTTATTTAGTCTTTTAATCTCCTTGAGCTAAGAATGAGGACATGCTAATGTTTAAGTATGGGGAGGTTGATAAACCACTATTTTATGGTTTATCTTGTGTTTAATTAAGTGGTTTCATTAAGTCTTCACCCACTTATTCATATGATTTGCATGATTTTATAATTCCTTCCTAGTGTTATTCTATGGTTGAAAACTTGCTTCTTAGAGATCTTTAATTTGTATATTTTAATTCTCCTTCATACCATTCGATGTCGTGATCCGTGTGTTAAGTGTTTCAGGCTTTATAGGGCAGGAATGGCTTAGAGAATGGAGAAGAAGCTTGCAAAAATGGAAGAAACACAAGAAACCAAGGAGATAACCAGCGAGCACCGACGCGCACGCATGGCTCTCGCGAGCGTGCAGAATGGAGAAATTTGCAGTGATGTGTGCGCGTGCCTGACGCGTACGCGTGACATGCGCGATCTGCAGAAATAACAAAAAATACTGGGGGCGATTTCGGGCCGAGTTTTGACCCAGTTTTTGGCCCAGAAACACAGAATAGAGCCAGGGAACCTGCAGAGACTCAACACATATTCTCATTAGCATAGTTTTAGGTTTTTAGATCTGAATCTAGAGAGAATTCACTCCTCCTCTAGGTTTTCTTTACATTCATAGTTCTATAGTTTTATTGGTTTTGCTTTGGATATTGAAGAGTCATCACCTCCGCTGAAGATACTATTCTAGTTTGTTTCCTTACTCTTTTATTTATTCCATATTCTTAATTCTTATTTAGAGTTACAATTGGATTATTTTCATGGATTGTTAATGCAAAGGATTACTTTTATTTTTAATTAATTTTGAATTCCTATCTTATTTACATTATTATGTCTCTTTTCTATTCCAAACTCCCAATAACGAAGATGGTATCCATGTCAATAGAGTAGATTCCCTACTGGACGTGGGGGCTGATTAAGAGGAGACACTTGAGTTAAAATGCTCAAGTGATTAGTTAATTTGGAAGTTGTTGGCTAATTCTGTATTTACTAACGCTAGACCTTCCCAAGGGAGAGGACTAGGATTTGCGAATAAGAGTTAGCTCAATCACTTGACTTTCCTTTATTTAGTAAGGGTTAACTAAGTGTAAACAACAACCTCTTTATACTACACTTGAGAGAATCCCAACAAGGATAGAACTTCCAATTAATCATTCCCCCAGTCAAGGCTTTTTATTTTGAATAATATAAATTCCTTTTAATTTTCATTGCACTTAATTACGATTGTTTATTTTCTGTTATTCAAACTCAAAACCTCTTGGAAAGCTCCTGATTAATAAATTAGCACCCTTTTTAGCAACTCGTTGGGAGACAACCTGGGACTCATACTCCCAGTATTTTTATTCTAAATTTTTGTGACAACCTTTCTAAATTGATGAGGTGGATTTTTGCTAGTTAAGGGCTATACTTGCAATGTTGTTCTTATATTATAATATCTTAATTGGTCAAACTTACGCCACGCATCAGTGTGTATTAAGGTGGTTCTTGAGAGTAATTGTGTTGGAATGGTGGTGGTTCCATGTATGGTTCATATGACCCATAAGGTGGTTGGTATGGTGGGTAAGCATTAGGGTCACATGGAGGTGGTTGGTGGTAGGGGGCTTGTGAGTATGATGGTTTAAAACTAGGTTGAGGAGGTGGTTCATAGGCATATGGTGGTAGTTGTTGACAACCATAATACCACATCCGTTAGATTGATATGCATTCGGAGTGGAATTATACCTATAAGGCACCGGAGGTTGTTGCCAAGAAGGGTGATCAATTCCTTGAGGCTCCTCCCATCTTTGATTGTTCCATCCTTGATGTATGTTGTCATTGTAGTTTCCATTTCCTACAACATAATTTAAACCAAACTCATAGCCAAAGGGATGAGAATTCATAATAGCAAAAGAGAATAAAAACAAATACTAATAAGAACTAATAAAAACTAACTCCTAAAGCAAGCAAAAACTAACAAAAAAGCATATTAACATATATACAATAGCTAATAACATAACACCATTGCAATTCCCCAGCAACAGTGCCAAAAATTTGATGAAGAATTATTGTCAGTCTAGAATTTCTCTTAATAGAAAAGGAAATTCGTTGTAAGCATAGTTCCAAACCGACTAATAATTCTCAATCAAATTTTAATATATTTTGGTGACACAAGTACAAACCCCAATGAAAATTAATCGAAGTATTTAAACCTCGGGTCGTCTCACAAGAAATTGCAATAAAGTGATCAATTATTAGCTATGAAGGAACAAGGGGGTTTGATTGATAAAATGGGCAAGAAAATAAATGACAAGAAAAGTAAAGAAAACAATTAAAGAAAGCAATTAATAAAGAGAGACATTCATGGCAATGATTGAGAATATAGGCTTTCTATCCTAGTCACTAATCATAACAGTGATTAACAAGAATTTATCTTATTTCGTCATCTCCAATGTTGGAAGAAGGTGTGAAGTTATCTTCCATGAGAGAAAGTCAAATAAGACTAGTTAATCTCAATCCAAAAATCATAATCAACTCACTAATTGAATTAGCAAGAGATTAGAGTCAATAGAAATAATATTAACTAACAACTCTAGATCATCAATCTAAATTGGGTATTAATGACTCAAGATTTCCCAATTTCTCTTTCCAAGCCAAGAATGCTCAAAAAGCTACTCTAACATCCAACCAAGCATTTTGTCAAATAATTGGAAGACATAAAAGGTAAGCATGGCAAATGGCAAGAAATATTAAAATCTACAACTACCCAATACAAGGAATCAACAATAACAACTCAAATTAACAATAAAAGAATATCAAACATCAAATTGCGTTAAAAGAGATCCAAATCCAACAAGAGTTCATCAACATAAAAGAGGCATAAAAGGAAAATTAACAAGAAAACTAAGAAGAACAAATATGTAAGAACAAAAAATTGTAAAGGAAACAAGATGAACACAAGAAATTGAACCTAGATCTAAGATGCAAAATAAACCTAAGAACCCTAATTCTAGAGAGAAGATGGAGCTTTTCTCTCTAGAAAACTAACCTACATGATGCTATCCTACAACTAAGTGCTCCCCCCTTGACCCATCTTGAATTCTGCATGAAATAGTCTCTGAAATAAGTTGGATTTGGGCCTGGGAAGCTCAGAAATCGCCCCTAGCATTTTCACTTTAATGAGGTCACGTGCCTGCTGTGACGCATATGCATAGGCCACGCGTATGCGTCGACTGGCGTTTTGCTTCTCACGCGTACGCGTCATGTCACGCGTACACATCGCCTGGTGACGATGCACCTCTTCACGCGTACGCATCGTTCACGTGTGCGCGTCGATGTATGCACTCCAAATCCTTGTTTTTTCCATGAATTCTCCACTTTGCATGCTTTTTTCTTCACTTCTTCCATCCAATACTTGCCTTATGAACCTGAAATCACTCAACAAATATATCAAGGCATCGAATGGAATTAAAGTGAATTAAATTTAGCTATTTTAAGGCCTAAAAAGCAAGTTTTCACTCTTAAGCACAATTTAGGGAGAATTACAAAATCATGCTATTTCATTGAATAAATATGGAATAAGTTGATAAAATCCCCTAAATTAAGCACAAGATAAACCAAAAAATTGGGGTTTATCAAGCAATTTAGAGCTCTTTGTGGCTTTAAGAGTAAAAGGGAGATGGTTAGTGGTTGGAAACAACATTCAAGGTTCCTTATGGTTGAGAGCTCAAGGTTGAAATGCAAAGGTTAGTGTAGAACAAGATTGCTTGGGTCTAGAAAGTTGTTTAGATGCTTGAGTGAGAATTCAGGTTGCTTGTCACCCAATTGGAATTGTAATGATCAACTTGAAGATGGGTGTAAGAATAAAGTTTGGGATCCCATCATATGTGATGAGGATCAATTTTGGGAGCTCGGAGCTTTTGTGGAACTTCATCAAGACTTGGTGTATTTGGTTGAAAATTCTGGCAACCAATGGAGATCCAAGCATTGGTGGAAGATTCAAGATGAGTTCAAGCATAAGCCGCCATGATAGGGAGCTCACCAAATGTCCAACTTAAGAACTTTAAAATAAAAGTGCTAGGTGGGAGACATCCCACCATGGTAAACTCTTTTCATATTTCTCTTTTGTATATATTGATAAATAAGTTTTATTTCATGTTTAGTTTGGTTGGTTGAGTTTATTTGGAAGTTTAGTTTGTTTAATAAGGTTTAGTGATGAGCGGATAATTTATACGCTTTTTGGCATTGTTTTTAGTATGTTTTTAGTAGAATCTAGTTACTTTTAGGGATGTTTTCATTAGTTTTTATGTTAAATTCACATTTCTGGACTTTACTATGAGTTTGTGTGTTTTTCTATGATTTCAGGTATTTTCTGGCTGAAATTGAGGGACTTGAGCAAAAATCAGATTCAGAGGTAGAAGAAGGACTGCTGATGCTGTTGGATTCTGACCTCCCTGCACTCAAAGTGGATTTTCTGGAGCTACAGAACTCAAAATGGAGCGTTTCCAATTGCGTTGGAAAGTAGACATCCAGGGCTTTTCAGCAATGTATAAGAGTCCATACTTTAGCCGAGTTTAGATGACGTAAAAGGGCGTTGAACGCCAATTCTACGCTGCTGTCTGGAGTTAAACGCCAGAAACAAGTCACAAACCAGAGTTGAACGCCGGAAATACGTTACAACCTGGCGTTCAACTCCAGAAAGAGCCTCTACACGTGTAACATTCAAGCTCAGCCCAAGCACACACCAAGTGGGCCCCGGAAGTGGATTTATGCATCAATTACTTACTTCTGTAAACCCTAGTAACTAGTTTATTATAAATAGGACTTTTTACTATTGTATTAGACATCTTTGGACGCCTAGTTCTTAGATCATGGAGGCTGGCCATTCGGCCATGCCTGGACCTTTCACTTATGTATTTTCAACGGTAGAGTTTCTACACTCCATGGATTAAGGTGTGGAGCTCTGCTGTTCCTCATGAATTAATGCAAAGTACTACTGTTTTCTATTCAATTCAACTTATTCCACTTCTAAGATATTCATTCGCACTTCAACATGAATGTGATGAACGTGACAATCATCATCATTCCCTATGAACGCGTGCCTGATAACCACTTCCGTTCTACCTTAGATTGAATGAGTATCTCTTAGATCTCTTAATCAGAACCTTCGTGGTGTAAGCTAGATTGATGGCGGCATTCATGAGAATCCGAAAAGTCTAAACCTTGTCTGTGGTATTCCGAGTAGGATTCAGGGATTGAATGACTGTGACGAGCTTCAAACTCGCGAGTGCTGGGCGTAGTGACAGACGCAAAAGGAGGGTGAATCCTATTCCAGTATGATCGAGAACCTCAGATGATTAGCCGTGCTGTGACAGAGCATTTGGACCATTTTCACAAGAGGATGGGATGTAGCCATTGACAACGGTGATGCCCTTACTTAAAGCCAGCCATGGAAAGGAGTAAGATTGATTGGATGAAGATAGCAGGAAAGTAGAGGTTTAGAGGAACGAATGCATCTCTATGCGCTTATCTGAAATTCTCACCAATGATTTACATAAGTATTTCTATCCTTATTTTATTATATAATTTCGAAAACTCCATAACTATTTTATATCCGCCTGACTGAGATCTACAAGGTGACCATAGCTTGCTTCATACCAACAATCTCCGTGGGATCGACCCTTACTCACGTAAGGTTTATTACTTGGACGACCCAGTGCACTTGCTGGTTAGTTGTATCGAAGTTGTGAATGAAAAACGATTTATTAAGACGTGCGTACAGAGTTTTTGGCGCCGTTGCCTGAGATCACAATTTCATGCACCAAGTTTTTGGCGCCGTTGCCGGGGATTGTTCAAGTTTGGACAACTGACGGTTCATCTTGTTGCTCAGATTAGGTAATTTTCTTTTTGTTTTATTTTCAAAAATTTTTTAAAAATCTTTCAAAAATTTCTCATTTGTTTTCGAAAAAAGTTTTAAAATAAAAATGTTTTCAAAAATATATTTTTCTTCAGAATTTTTAAGAATGAATTCTAGTGTTTCATGAAGCATGTTGAAGCCTGGCTGGCTATAAAGCCATGTCTAATTCTTCTGGATAGAGAATGTCAGGCGTGTCATGTCTGAGTTACATACTAAAGCTTGGCTGGCTATTAAGCCATGCCTGACCCTTTGATTGGAGCTTTAGACTAAAGAGCATAAGATTCCTGGAATTCATATTAAAAATTTTGGAATCCTTATTTTTCTTTTTCAAAATGATTTTCGAAAAAATTAAAAGAAAATACAAAAAAATCATTAAATCATAAAAATCAAAAAAATATTTTTTATTTCTTGTTTGAGTCTTGAGTCAGATTTAAAGTTTGGTGTCAATTTCATGTTCATCTTGCATTTTTCGAAAAATTCATGCATTCATGGTGTTCTTCATGATCTTCAAGTTGTTCTTGGTAAGTCTTCTTGTTTGATCTTGATGTTTTCTTGTTTTGCATCTTTTCTTGTTTTTCATGTGCATTTTTGCATTCATAGTGTCTAAACATGAAAGATTTCTAAGTTTGGTGTCTTGCATGTTTTCTTTGCATATAAAAATTTTCAAAAAATAATTCTTGATGTTCATCATGACATTCAAAGTGTTCTTGGTGTTCATCTTGACATTCATAGTGTTCTTGCATTCATCACATACTTTGATCCATAACTTTCATGCATTGCATCATTTTTCATGTTTTTCTCTCTCATCATAAAAATTCAAAAATAAAAAAAAATATCTTCTCCTTTTTCTTCTCTTAAAATTTCGAAAATTAGATTTGACTTTTTCAAAAATTTTAAAAATCTAGTTGTTTTCATGAGTCAAATCAAATTTTCAATTTGAAAATCTTATCTTTTTCAAAATCTTTTTCAAAAATTAAATCTTTTTCAATTTTCTTAGTTATTTTCGAAAATTTTAAAAATATTTTTCAAAAATATTTTTCTTATCTTTACCTCCTAAATTTCGAAAATAACATCATCAATTAATGTTTTGATTCAAAAATTTCAAGTTTGTTACTTACTTGTTAAGAAAGATTCAAACTTTAAGTTCTAGAATCATATCTTGTGATTTCTTGTGAATCAAGTCATTAATTGTGATTTTAAAAATCAAATCTTTTTCAAAACTAATTTCAATAATATCTTTTCAAAAATATCTTATTATCTTATCTTTTTCAAAATCATATCTTTTTCAAAAATTTGATTTTTAAAATATCTTATCTAACTTCTTATCTTCTTATCTTTTTAAAAAAATTGATTTTCAAATTTGTTTCAACTAACTAACTAACTTTTTGTTTGTTTCTTATCTTTTTCAAAACTACCTAACTAACTATCTCTCTCTAATTTTCGAAAATATCTCCCTCTTTTTTTTAAAATTTCTTTTTAATTAACTAATTATCTTCATTTTTTATTTTAATTTTCGAAAATTACTAACCTTTTTCAAAAACTATTTTCGAAAATCACTAACTCTTTTTCAAAAATAATTTTCGAAAATTCTCTCCCTCTCTCATCTCCTTCTATTTATTTATTCATCTACTAACACTTCTCTTCATCCCACATCTCTGATCTCCTCACCTTTGTGTTTCTTTCCTTACATTTCATTCTACTCTTCTTCTTTTCTTCTACTCACACAGGGACCTCTATACTGTGGTAAAAAGGATCCCTATTATTATTATTTTTCTGTTTCCTCTTTTTCATATGAGCAGGAGCAAAGACAAGAATATTCTTGTTGAAGCAGATCTAGAACCTGAAAGGACTCTGAAGAGGAAACTAAGAGAAGCTAAATTACAACAATCTAGCAAGCACCTTTCAGAAATTTTCGACCAAGAAGAGGAGATGGCAGCCGAAAATAATAATAATGCAAGGAGGTTGCTTGGTGACTTTACTGCACCTAATTCCAATTTACATGGAAGAAGCATCTCCATCCCTACCATTGGAGCAAACAATTTTGAGCTGAAACCTCAATTAGTTTCTCTGATGCAGCAGAACTTCAAGTTTCATGGACTTCCATCTGAAGATCCTTTTCAGTTCTTAACTGAATTCTTGCAGATATGTGATACTGTTAAGACTAATGGAGTAGATCCTGAAGTCTACAGGCTCATGCTTTTCCCTTTTGCTGTAAGAGACAAAGCTAGAGTATGGTTGGACTCTCAACCTAAGGATAGCCTGAACTCTTGGGATAAGCTGGTCAAGGCATTCTTAGCCAAGTTCTTTCCTCCTCAAAAGCTGAGTAAGCTTAGAGTGGATGTTCAAACCTTCAGACAGAAAGAAGGTGAATCCCTCTATGAAGCTTGGGAGAGATACAAAGAACTGACCAAAAAGTGTCCTTCTGACATGCTTTCAGAATGGACCATCCTGGATATATTCTATGATGGTCTATCTGAATTGGCTAAGATGTCATTGGATACTTCTGCAGGTGGATCCATTCACCTAAAGAAAACGCCTGCAGAAGCTCAAGAACTCATTGACATGGTTGCTAACAACCAGTTCATGTACACTTCTAAGAGGAATCCTGTGAGTAATGGGATGCCTCAGAAGAAGGGAGTTCTTGAAATTGATACTCTGAATGCCATATTAGCTCAGAATAAAATATTGACTCAGCAAGTCAATATGATTTCTCAGAGTCTGAATGGAATGGAAGCTGCATCCAACAGTACTCAAGAGGCAGCCTCTGAAGAAGAAGTCTATGATCCTGAGAACCCTGGCAGAGGTAAATTACTTAGGTGAACCTTATGGAAACACCTATAACTCATCATGGAGAAATCATCCAAATTTCTCATGGAAGGATCAACAAAAGCCTCAACAAGGCTTTAATAATGGTGGAAGAAATAGGTTTAACAATAGTAAACCTTTTCCATCATCCACTCACCAACAGACAGAGAACTCTGAAAAAAATACCTCTAATTTAGCAAACTTAGTCTCTGATCTATCTAAGGCCACTGTAAGTTTCATGAATGAAACAAGGTCCTCCATTAGAAATTTGGAGGCACAAGTGGGCCAGCTGAGTAAAAGGATCACTGAAATCCCTCCTAGTACTCTCCCAAGTAATACAGAAGAAAATCCAAAAGGAGAGTGCAAGGCAATTGAATTGATCACCATGGCCGAACCTGTAAAGGAAGGAGAGAATGTGAATCCCAAGGAGGAAGACCTCCTGGGACGTCTAGTGATCAATAAGGAGCTTTCCTCTGAGGAACCAACGGAATCTGAGACTCATCTAGAGACCATAGAGATTCCATTGAACTTCCTTATGCCATTCATGAGCTCTGATGAGTATTCATCTTCTGAAGAGAATGAGGATGTTACTGAAGAGCAAGTTACCAAGTACCTTGGTGCAATCATGAAGCTGAATGCCAAATTATTTGGTATTGAGACTTGGGAAGATGAACCTCCCTTGTTCACTAATGAACTGAGTGATCTGGATCAACTGACATTGCCTCAGAAGAAACAGGATCCTGGAAAGTTCATAATACCTTGTACCATAGGCAACATGATCTTCGAAAAGGCTTTGTGTGACCTTGGTTCAGGGATAAACCTCATGCCCCTCTCTGTAATAGAGAAACTGGGAATCTATGGGGTACAAGCTGATAAAATCTCATTAGAGATGGTAGACAATTCAAGAAAACAGGCTTATGGACAAGTAGAGGATGTGTTAGTAAAGGTTGAAGGCCTTTACATCCCTGCTGATTTCATAGTCCTAGATACTGGGAAGGATGAGGATGAATTCATCATCCTTGGAAGACCCTTCCTAGCCACAACAAGAGCTGTAATTGATGTTGACAGAGGTGAACTAGTCCTTCAATTGAATGAGGACTCCCTTGAGTTTAAAACTCAAGGACATCCTTCTGTAAACATGGAAAGGAAGCATGAAAAGCTTCTCTCAAAACAGAGTCAACCAGAGCCCCCACAGTCAAACTCTAAGTTTGGTGTTGGGAGGCCACAACCAAACTCTAAGTTTGGTGTTGAACTTCCATATCCAAACTCTAAGTTTGGTGTTGGGAAGTCTCAACAATGCTCTGAACATCTGTGAGGCTCCATGAGAGCCCACTGTCAAGCTATTGACATTAAAGAAGTGATTGTTGGGAGGCAACCCAATTTTTATTTATCTAATTCTATTTTCTTATTCTTTCATGTTTTATTAGGTTCATGATCATGTGGAGTCACAAAATAAATAAAAGAAATTGAAAACGGAATCAAAAACAGTAGAAGAAAGATCACACCCTGGAGGAAGACCTTACTGGCGTTTAAACGCCAGTAAGAAGCATCTGGCTGGTGTTCAACGCCAGAACAGAGCATGGTTCTGGCGCTGAACGCCCAAAATGGGTAGCATCTGGGCGTTTGAACGCCAGAATCGCACCCTGGAGAAGAGCTGGCGCTGAACGCCCAGAACAAGCATGGTTCTGGCGTTCAACGCCAGAAATGGGCAACAAATGGGCGTTCAACGCCCAGAACAAGCACCAATCTGGCGCTAAACGCCCAGAGTTGTGTGCAAGGGAATTTTGCATGCCTAATTTTGTGCAAGATTGTAAATCCTTGAACACCTCAGGATCTGTGGACCCCACAGGATCACCTCAAGATCTGTGGACCCCACAGGATCCCCACCTACCTCCACTCACTTCTTCTCACCCCTCTTTCACACCATCCCATAAACACTCTTCCGCAAAACTCTTCACCGCTCACATCCATACACCCACCTACCTTTAAAATTCAACATCTCTTTCCCACCCAATCCCACCCATATGACCGAATACACACATCCCTCCATCTCCTCCATATCTTCTTCTTCTTCATCTATTCTTTCTTCTCTTGCTCGAGGGCGAGCAATATTCTAAGTTTGGTGTAGTAAAAGCATAAGCTTTTTATTTTTCCATTACCATTAATGGCACCTAAGGCCAGAGAAACCTCAAGAAGAGGAAAGGGAAGACAATTACTTCCACCTCTGAGCCATGGGAGATGGAAAGATTCATCTCACAAGCCCATCACTAAGAAAAGGATGGAGCAAACAAGAGAGCACATTCATGGATCTCAACAGGCACATGAAGAAGCTCATCATAAAGAAATCCCTGAGATACCTCAAGGGATGCACCTTCCTCCACAGAATTTTTGGGAGCAAATCAACACCTCCCTAGGAGAATTAAGTTCCAACATGGGACAATTAAGGGTGGAACATCAAGAGCACTCCATCATCCTTCATGAAATCAGAGAAGATCAATAAGCAATGAGGGAGGAGCAACAAAGACAAGGAAGAGACATAGAAGAGCTCAAGGACATCATTGGTTCCTCAAGGAGGAAATGCCACCATCACTAAGGTGGACTCATTCCTTGTTCTTACATTCTCTGTTTTTCGTTTTCT
>NC_029791.2:86155393-86171702 GCF_000816755.2 Arachis ipaensis
TTTTTCTGTGATTTCAGGTATTTTCTGGCTGAAATTGAGGGACTTGAGCAAAAATCAGATTCAGAGGTAGAAAAAGGACTGCTGATGTTGTTGGATTCTGACCTCCCTGCACTCAAAGTGGATTTTCTGGAGCTACAGAACTCAACATGGCGCGCTTCCAATTGCGTTGGAAGGTAGACATCCAGGGCTTTCTAGCAATGTATAATAGTCTATACTTTGGCCGAGTTTAGACGACGTAAAAGGGCGTTGAACGCCAATTCTATGCTGCTGTCTGGAGTTAAACGCCAGAAACAAGTCACAAACCAGAGTTGAACGCCAGAAATACGTTACAACGCTTCATACCAACAATCTCCGTGGGATCGACCCTTACTCACGTAAGGTTTATTACTTGGACGACCCAGTGCACTTGCTGGTTAGTTGTATCGAAGTTGTGAATGAAAAACAATTTATTAAGACGTGCGTACAGAGTTTTTGGCGCCATTGCCTGAGATCACAATTTCGTGCACCATTTAGTGATGTTTTGGTAACTGTTTGGATGTTTGGAATGCTTGGTTTGGTGCAAGAAATTAGAAAATTTTGAAAAATAGAGCACCTTGTCACGCGTGCGTGTGCGTGTGACCCACACGTACGCGTGACATCCCTGAATTTGAGCATGCCAAGATCACGCGTGGACTGTGCCGTCACATGGTCTAGATAGAGAGTTGTGCGCATGGTGTGTGGGAACTATGCGTCTAGCACAATCTTTTCTCATGCGTACACGTGACCGATGCGTACACGTGACTTCCTATTTTCCCCTATCACCCGTATGCCTGCCAAACGCATACGCATCGCATTCCATTCTCCCAACCCACGCCTACGTATGACCCATGCCTACACGTGGGCACCCCTGACTCACATACTCTTCTTTTCTTCTCTTCTTTCTATTTCTTTTCTTCTTTTCTCTTCTCTTCTTTTCTTTCCTTCTTTCAACCATTATCCATTACCAACATTTACCATCTACCATCATGTTCTCTAGTTAGTTAGTTAGTTAGTTTAATTTTCTATTTTGGTGGTAAGTGTTGGATTATTAATCTTGTTTGATGTATATTGCTGCTGATTACTAGCATGATGCTATTTTAGTATCATTGTTGTTAATATTCATTGTTGGATTTCTTTATTGAGGTTATAATTTGTTGCTTGGTATTGATTTTTGCGTGTTTATTATCTCAGCATACCAAGTACTTATGACATTGCCTTCAAGGAAGTTTTTGGATTTCTAAATTGCATGTTGTAGCTAGCCACCATGTAATTTAAATTCATTATCTATTATTAGGCAATTGTATGTAGTTGATGCATTTTTTGTTAGGTGATGCTTGTTTATGATTGTCTTTATTTATGTCACCTATTTCATGCATTGAGATTCTGGAATTTTGAAATTGGATCATAAGCTTACCTAGTGACATTTTTTTGAGCTTTTTAAGCTTTGTGGACCATGCTTGCTATATGATGGATTTTAACTTCTATTTCTCTTTTCCAAAGTTGCATAGCAACCATGTGTCCCACTTCATGTCAATTAGGTAATGCAAACAAACTTCAATGTGTGTCATTGTTTGATGTGTGAATTTCATATTTTATTTTGTTCATTAAGTTTCCTTAAACATCAATCTATGCCCATTCCGTATCCGTTTCACAATTGTTTGATTATTGCTTGAATGCTTTTATGCTTCTTTGCTACTTGTTTGTTTATCTCAACCAACAAGTTTCTTTTAAAATATATCAAGCACACTAGAATGAGTAAAGTGCGTACTTATTTTATGTAATTGTGATGTAGCTTTCTATGCTAGTGTGTGTTTTCTAAACCGCATGCAACTTAGAACTCACGCACTATTTTTCCTTAATGTCACAAACTGACAAAGCAAGCATAAACAAGAACAATTACTAAGCTATCACTAGATCAAAAGGCAATTAATATAATTTATAGAAGATAGAAGTAATAAACAATGAGAATGTAATTCAATGCATGAAAGGACCTTGACTTGGAGTTGAGAGTTAAGGAATCCTATCCTTGTCATAACACAACCATGGCAATTACAATGAGTTAATCCCACTTAGTTAACTGGTGCAGAATTTATAACCCACAAACAAACCGACAAGTACACTGGGTCGTACCAAGTAGTACCTCAAGTGAATGAGGGTTGATCCCACGAGGATTGATGGACTAAGCAACAATGATTGAGTGATTTACTTAGTTAAACAAGCAGAAAAGAGTGGTTTGAGAGTTCAATTGCATCAAACAGTAAATTCAGAAAATCAGAAAGCAAGCAGTAAACGGGTTGTGAAATATATATGAGAAAATAGTTAAGGTTTCGGAGATGTTTATCTTCTGGATTTCTATTTCTTACCAACTATTTTAATCATGCAAGATTCAATTCATGGCAAATTGTATGTGACTAAACCCTAATTCCTTAGACCTTTTTAGTCTCCTTTAACCTTCATCAACCGCCAATTCCTTGGACACTTAATTTCGATTAGAGGGTTAAGTTCATATCTAGTTTATATGCCACAGAAATCCTAATTACCCAAATATAAGAGGATTATATGTCACGTATTCCGTTAAGTCCAGATAATTAGAAATTTAGGAAAAATTGTTTTCAAGCTGTTATTCAAGTAAATTGCTTTTCCAAGGTTTACAAGAACTCAATTAGAATAAGGGTCATACTTCCGTTCCATCCAAATTCATAAGATGAAGAACGAAAATAATTTTTGAAATTGAAATCAGTACATAAATTAAAATAGAAAAGTAATAGTATCAATTCATACAATAGACAGAGTTCCTAACCTTAACAGTGGAGGTTTAGTTGCTCATGGTTCAGAGAGAAAACAAGGATTCAGAAAACTGTAAAGTATGGAATGAGGTAGGAGAAAAGAGAAGAGCCCGAAGGGCTGAATCTTTTTCCTTTTATTTTAATCCTAATTAATGTAAAATATATTTTCCAAAACTAAATAATATTTTTTTCTATTTTAAAATAAAATAAAGTTTAATAAAAAATTAATTAAAACACTCGTTGCTTGCTTCAATTGGCGCTGGGACCACTTGGTTTCTTCAAGGCTGGCATGTAACACCTAATTACCCTAAGCCTTACCTCATGCCATAAAGCAAAGATAAATCAAAGGTTATGACAATTCTAAAGCTTGTACATAAATATATATAGAAGAAATAATAATTCTAGAAGCCCGATGAAGAAAATGAGCTCAAATACGGAATTACAAAGCACGAACGTTCACACAAAGCTACAAGCGTAAGAGACAAGATCCACTATGTGAGATAACAAGATATATGTAGCTATATAAGACTATAATAATCATAAGATACTAGCCATAGCCCACGGAGTTTAGGTCGACTAGTTAACTACTGACATACAGAGTTTTGAAAATAAGACAGCTTATCCAGAATATCTCTCATAAAGTAAGTCTCTAAAGCAAAATAAAATACAAAAGTGAGAGTACTAATAAAAATAAATCAAAAGACTCTAAATACATGATAAAGGTCCTCCGCTCTGTCACCAACAAGAAACTCACTGAGGTGGATTGTGACCTGCATCTGAAAAACAGCAACAAAGTATGGAATGGGAACCGGAGGGTCTCAGTATGGTAACAGTGCCCAATAATGTAAGATATAAGACCCCGGGATGCCAGAGGCGATCCTAGAGCTTCATATCCATCATAAGATTCAACTTAAAGCATACTAAAATTAAAATCATAACTTTAAAACCTTTATAAAAAGTGGTAAACTAACTTAAGGGATTTCCAACTATCAGTTCACCGCTGTCCCACAGCCTTCTCCAGCCTAACTGCCATGCGATCACATCGCCACCGCCTTCCAATCCTCCTCAATCCCAGTAGAAAAATATAGTTAATAGCAATGCAAGTAAAGCACAAGTATAAGCATGTATATCAAGTAATTCAAATAGGCAATTAGGCATGTTATACAATTAGGCAAACAATACAAGTTGGCAAAGCAAACAAACAGATAGAAAATGCACATGATGAATGCCTGTCCTATTGGCTGTGATATCACATTGTCAGTTCAACTGCCCACCTGACAAATCTTCATGGAGATGTCGCCCTTCAGAATCACAACGGGAAGCCCCGAGATATGGTGCTCCGAACACCGTCCAGGATTTTGTGCCTGCACACTCTAGTGATCCGAAGGGATGCAAGCGGGATACTATTGTCACGGACTTCACATCTCAACATAAGCAGGACGAACCACCGCCCTTACGCCGTTGCCGATACCTCAACAGGCGAGATACAACCAAACCGTCCCTGCCAGGCGCAGAGCGTCATAACAGTCCTAGTATAAAACAGTAATTCAGCGGTTTTCAGAAATCATTTTTCAATATATCATGGATCCATCATTCCATTCCGAGTCCCAGACTCATCTCAACCACTACCAATTCCTAAATTCCATTCCGAACTCATCAGTTCGTCACTTTCATAATCCCTTATCATTAATCACCAATATACTATTTTTCCTTCTCACTCAACTAAACCCATTCACAGCACACCAGAAACCTAAACCTCCGTTCTCTAACTTTTCAAGGAAATACCAAATAATTCCTCCCAAGACCTTCTCTATGTTTTAATATCCAAAAACAAGCCAAAAAGTCTTAAATAGGTGTCACAGAAGTTTACAAGCTTGTTGGGAAGATGAAACAGTTAAAAACAGGATTTTAGTTGAAAAACAGAGATGTGCGTACGCATAGGGGTGTGCGTGTGGACGCCCAGGAGGATTTTTAAGATGTGTGCATACGCATAGAGGTGTGCGTACGCACAAGAGTAAAATTTTCCAATTCTGTTCGCTCTCACAAGGCGTGCAAATGCCCTCAGCAGAATACACCTTCCAACGTGTGCATACGCACAAGGCTGTGCATGCGCACAGCTTGCAAAGCTTCGTTGGTTGTGTGTGCGCATAGAACGTGCTTGCGCTCCCAGCAGTAACCATATCCCCGTGTGTGCATACGCATAAAGCTGTGCGTGCGCACAGTTTCAAAAATTCACAGGGTGTGCGTTCGCATAAAGCTGTGCGTGCGCACACAAACCAGAAATCACAAATTCTGCAGCATTCATAGAATTCAGATTTCATACACCAACTTTCAATGATCATATCTTTTTCTACAAAATTCGGACTTCCACAAAATTTAAACCATTTTAAAGCTTTTTGAATTAAATTTAATTTGATATAACAATCATTCAATTTCAAAAACCGTAGCTCAAGATATGATCCGTCGACATTAGCCTAAAATCCATTTTTACCAAAAATTTCTAAACCTCAATTTTACCAAACTCTCAATCCAAAATCACTTATTCCATATTCAAAAGAGTTCTAATGTACCTAAACCATATTCATATACTTTAAAATCATTTCACAACCTATCCATATACAATTTCACCAATTCCATCCAAAAGTCCCACTTTCATGCCTCCAATTCTCAATTATTACAACTCAAAGCATCATCTATCAACATCAATACACTTTATAAATCATTATCAACACCCAATTTCATCATTTTTAATCCCACATCATAAATTAACTTCAACATTCGTCAAAATCATACCTTCATCGAAATTATCATATATCAACATTCATTATCAACCAATTCAATCCTATCCTAAGTTCTACTAGCCTAAGTGTCCAGAGATATTACATGTTACATAGAGGAAATCAAAACCATAACTTGGCCGATTTCCAATATCCATAAAACACTAATTTGAGTCCAAGCAAGCTTTCAACCCAAAATCAAGTTACCAACAATTCACGAACTAACTCCAACAAGCATCAACAACCAAATTTTCCAAGCTATACACATTAATTACCACAAATCAATACCTAGGATTTATCAAAATCACAATTTTAAAAGGTAAAGAGTTTCCTTACCTTTTTCGATGGTGTTTGTGGCACAAACCACCAATCGCCCAACCATAAGTACTACCTAAACAATCAAAACACAAAAATTCATTCAAAATTATTACCCACATTTTCGGATTTTTAGGGCCGAGGAAAGGAGATGAAAATTCGAAATCTTACCAACAAATATTAAATAGAACTAACGGGCTCGGCGAGAGCTTCACATAGCCGCTGACGGCACGCGAATTGGAGCACCCTAGCTCGAGTTATGGTCACCGGAAGTTGTATGTGAATAGTAACACTCTCTCTTCTCCTCTCTTCTCTTGCAGCTGCTAGGTTTAGTGTGTGGGTGGGTTATGAGCTGAAATGCCTCATTTTAAGTGTATTTATATGTTGGGTTTGGACCCAACTTTGGCCCGGTCCAACCCGTTAGCGTTTTTAGCCCGTTTGACCCGATTTCGGGCCAAACCTTTAAAATTAGTGCCCGGTTTTCAACTTTAATTATTTTTCTAAGTTTTTCTACTGTTTTTTCTGCTCTTACAGAGTACCGGGCAGACTTAAACCAGTTCGACCGGTTTATCTGCTGGTTCGCAGTCTTACACGGTTTTTTGCAAAAAGTATATTTTCTAACTCAGAAAAATCTACTCAGTCCAAAAATCATAATTAAATTTTCTAATTAATATTCTAAAATTTTAAACCTAATTCGTGCAATTAAATTATTATTATTTAACGTTAATTAATTTGCGGTTCTTACATTTTTCCCACCAAATAAGAAATTTTGCCCTCAAAATTTGGCTTACCCACCATCATCCTTAAACATTCCCTCAACTTAAACCTACCTCTCACCATTCATCGTTTCATTCCTCCACGTTAGCTCAAATTCCTATTTACATCCTTCATTCATATTTATAGTGCCATATTTAACCAAATTCAAGCCTATGCTGTATTCATCCTTTTTACTCTTAGATTCTCTCAACTCAACTTCCATACTACATCGGCCTTTCAACTTAATATGTTCCAAGTCCGCCTCTCGAATAAATCATTTCCCATCTCAATCCTAAACCCAAGGTCACCACGCATCAATTATCACAATCCTTAGCTTCCAAACTTGACAATTATGCTCATCTGCCATCCAAATCCAAATTAGTCACCTACCCTCATGTTCACAACCTATCCCAAGTCATTCTATTTTTACAATCACAATTAAACTTAGTCCTTAGAAACCTTCACTTACATTGATCCACTAAACTCTTCAAGTATTCAAGCCTAAGATATGTCTAGTCACCATCCCATTACCTATATTCACAACTATCATGTGCCATTTCTTTCTGCAAGCTTCTGCTGCGCCACTCTAATTTTTAGTCACTAATTAACTAATTAATCCAAACGTTCAATCAAGTCATACATCATTATCGGATTATAAAACCTAGGCTTAATTCTAAACTCTCTTAACTTAACCCAAATAGTGTTTATGCTCATCCTAAGACTGTCACAATTTAGTGTCTTATAGCATCTCTATGCCTCATTCAAGGTCTTATTAAATCCACAATCTCTATAATTATACTACCCGTTACCTAGAACCTCAACAACAACTAGGGTATCTATTCCGGTTGTTCATCTTTACTTTAACTGAGATGCTACAACTCGACATACTAAACAACCTACGAGTTTTCACTTATCATAACTAAATCAAATATTAAACTCAGCCAAAAATTCAAGCCTAGAATTTATTCTCACTTATCTTTCTCCTTCTCTACTTACCTCTACACTCAATAATTCACCATGTACCAGATGTTACCTTAACCACCCTATAATCTACGCAGAGAAACCAAGTCAAGTGCGAAAATTTTTGGGTGACAACTTATCTCAAGATCGTAATCTTTTAGTAATTACACCCATCTCCATGCGGTAGTTCCTCCTTACTCCACATTTTCAACATGAGCACAAACACAGTAGGATCTAGATCGTGAGTCAGAGAATTTACTTCGTTACGACCTCAATCGTCGTGATGCCTAACCCACTACATCCTAATGTTACATCAGAACGCACCCAAGATTTCCAACGAAGCATCATCATAGATCTTAACTGGTTCATGGGGTTCCGACGACACAAACATTAGCTCTGTGATTCATCTTTCTTTCAAATCTTTAAATAGTTTCTCCACAGTTTGACGTCTGTACCAACGAGGCCTCCTTGTGTGTCAATTTAATTATAGGTAACATCATTTGCAAACATAAAGCTTCACCACTCCTTGCGATGTTGCACTCTCGCAAGTTCTGTCCTTCGGATTTATAATTCGTGTCCTAGGAAACTAATGTATCGATGGTTGCATTTAAAGATTGCATGCGATATGAAAATGAGCTCAAGCTATCCAAAAAAAATATCAAGCTAGAAAGAAAGCAAACAATTTTGAAGGGTATCTGTAAGAAGTTGAAAAGATGCATTGTTTTGGGATCAGATATGGTTGTAGGAATTTAAAAAATGCACTAGAAAGAGAATTAGAGTGCATCTCAAAATGGAATTGCAATTTGAGAATCCTAAGAGGATACAATAAAGTACATTGAATCAAAATACGTTTGTACTGATTTCAAGAGGATATTACAAGCCCTTAAATAAAGGCGGTTTACCTCAACAGTACACGTTCAGGCTCACATCAAGGAATACAAGGTTCGTGCGAGAATATGTGCAAACAAAGAATAGGATTAGGCAAAGTTTAATTTACTCACCAAGAAGGATTTCGAAATAAAGAGCTTTAATGCAATTTACAAGGGAAAAGATAGGTCGGTTCACAAGGATATATTAGTCCTTTCATTCGTATAAAACTTCACACTGTCATTAAGATTACCGTGCTTCCGTGGCGTTACTCTGCCTTTAAGGATTTAATGATTTGCCTACATCAACCAGAAACGTCCCTAAGTTCTGTCGGCTCTAGTGGCAATACTTTATGCGTCACAAGTGAGCTTGGTCCAAAAATTAATACTAAGTTTGACACCTTTACCCTCAAACCTTTCTCTCTGTCACAAGCTATAAGTATGCGGTGTTCCAATATCACACAATGCAGCTAAAATTTTATAACCAGTTATACACCTACCACTTTTCTCAGGCTCCCGCATATGGCGTTCACAGCGAATACATGGCTTTACTGTTGGTTCTGACTTGCATCCTGGTTTTTCCCACGACGGCAATCCCTGGCAATGTGTCCAAACAGTCCATAAGTATAGCATCGACCATTTCCTTTTGCCCGGTGAAACTGGCCATTGTTGTTCCTTCTGAAGTTTTCTTGACCTTGAAGATGCTGAGTGGCATGTCCATCCCTTTTTAAGATCTGGCCTCTTGGTGGAAAGTGCTTTCCACGGCCTCTGCTACTGGTACCCTCGTGAGTATCTCTCGTCAAAGTCATTTTCTCAATGCAATCCTCCATGAATCTTGCTTCATTCACCAATTCCGAGAATCTCTTAATCTCAAATGGAGCCACAGCACGCATGATATCTTCCCTCAGCCCTACTTGGTACTTTTCACACTTCCAATCCTTATAGGACTCAGGGGCTCCTCGACATACCCTTGAAAACCTACAGAGCTCTTGAAACTTACTCGTATACTCGGCCACAGGCATTGAACCTAGCTTCAGCTGTATAAGATCTAACTCTCTGGCCTCCCTCACTAACTCAGGAAAATACTTCTTGTTGAAAACAGTCCGAAATAGCTCCCTTGGAATATCCATATTCTGTAGTTGCAGAAATCGACACTCTCCTTACCACCAATGTTGAACTTCTCCTACGAGTTGATAAGCCGCATATTCCACGAACTGATTATTCGGGACATGTTGAGTCTGTAAGGCACACTCCACAGCTTTGAACCAATTGTCTGCTTCAGTAGGATTTGTCAATCCATTGAAAATCGGCGGGTCAACTTTCAGAAAAGCAGCTAGAGTCCTCGGAACACCACCTAAGCTGTCCTCAGTACCTTCTACATTTTTATTTCCGGCTGATTGCCTTGTTCGCCGCATAGCATTAGTAGTCATCGCAGTGCTCACTTGAATCGTGTTAGCTAGGTTAGTCTTTGCCGCCATGAGTTCAGCGTGATTTTCCATCGACAGGTTACCCTCATAATCTCTCTGTATACGTGACTGACCTTGTCCGCAAGATGCCATTCAGGGTCATGTCCACATCAAACAATTGATATCAAGGTGATCAGTCTCAATATCAAAAGCCTAGTGCTTCAATTATCCCAAAAAGGTACTCATAAATAAGCATGCTATATATATATCAAGCAGATAACCTACATAGCATGAGAGAAAAAGACACAGAGTATGCAATGAAGCACAATCGGTCCATCCCTCAGGCTCACATGGACAAACCACTCTGATACCACTAAATGTAACACCCTAATTACCCTAAGCCTTACCTCATGTCGTAAAGCAAAGGTTAATCAAAGGTTACGACAATTCTAAAGCTTGTACATAAATATATAAAGAAGAAATAATAATTCTAGAAGCCCGATGAAGAAAATGAGCTCAAATACGGAATTACAAAGCACGAACACTCACACGAAGCTACAAGCGTAAGAGACAAGATCCACTATGTGAGATAACAAGATATATGTAGCTATATAAGAGTATAATAATCATAAGATACTAGCCACAGCCCGCGGAGTTTAGGTCAACTAGTTAACTTCTGACATACAGAGTTTTGAAAATAAGACAGCCTATACAGAATATCTCTCATAAAGTAAGCCTCTAAAGTAAAATAAAATACAAAAGTGAGAGTAGTAATAAAAATAAATCAAAAGACTCTAAATACATGATAAAGGTCCTCCGCTCTGTCACCATCAAGCAACTCACCGAGGTGCGTTGCGACCTGCATTTGAAAAATAACAACAAAGTATGGAATGAGAACCGGGGGTTCTCAGTATGGTAACAGTGCCCAGTAATGTAAGATATAAGATCCCGGGATGCTAGAGGCAATCCTAGAGCTTCATATCCATCATAAGATTCAACTTAAAACATATTAAAATTAAAACCATAACTTTAAAACCTTTATAAAAAGGGGTAAACTAACTTAAAGGATTTTTAACTATCAGTTCACCGCTGTCCCACAGCCTTCTCCAGCCTAACCGCCATGCAATCACATCGCCACCACCTTCCAATCCTCCTCAATCCCAGTAGAAAAACACAGGTAATATCAATGCAGGTAAAGCACACGTATAAGCATGTATATCAAGTAATTTAAAAAGGCAATTAGGCACGTTATACAATTAGGAAAACAATACAAGTCGGCAAAGCAAACAAACAAATAGAAGATGCACATGATGAATGCATGCCCTATTGGCTGTGATATCACATTGTCGGTTCAACTGCCAACCCGACACATCTCCATGGAGATGTCGCCCTTCGGAATCATAATGGGAACCCCCGAGATATGGTGCTCCAAATACCGTCCAGGATTTTGTTCCTACACACTCTAGTGATCCGAAGGGATGCGAGCGGGATACTATTGCCACGGACCTCACATCTCAACGTAAGCGGAATGAACCACCGCCCTTACGCCGTCGCCGCTACCTCGACAGGCGGGATCCAACCAAACCGTCCCTGCCAAGCGTATAGCGTCTCAACAGTCCCAGTATAAAACAGTCATTTAGTGGTTTTTAGAAATAATTTTTCAATATATCATGGATCCATCATTCCATTCCGAGTCCCAGACTCATCTCAACCACTACCAATTCCTAAATTCCATTATGAACTCATCAGTTTGCCACTTTCATAATCCCTTATCATTAATCACCAATATACTATTCTTCTCACTCAACCAAACCCATTCACAGCACACTAGAAACCTAAACTTCCGTTCTCTAACTTTTCAAGGAAATACCAAATAATTCCACCCAAGACCTTCTCAATGTTTTAATATCCAAAAACAAGCCAAAAAGTGTTAAATAGGTGTTACAGAAGTTTACAAGCTTATTGGAAAGGTGAAACAGTTAAAAACAATATTTTAGTTGAAAAACAAGGCATGTGTGTACGCACAGGGGTGTGCGCGCGTACGCCCAGGAGGATTTTTAAGATGTGTGCGTACGCATAGAGGTGTCCGTACCTACAAGAGTAAAATTTTCCAATTCTGTTCGCTCACACAAGGTGTGCGAACGCCCTTAGCAGAATACACCTTCCAACATGTTCGTACGCACAAAGCTGTGCATGCACAAAGCTGTGCGTGCACACAGCTTGCAAAGCTTCGTTGGTTGTGTGTGCGCACAGAGCGTGCTAATGCTCCCAGAAGTAGCCATATCCCCGTGTGTGCATATGCACAAGACTGTGCATGCACACAATTTCAAAAATTTACAGGGTGTGCGTGCGCACACAAACCAGAAATCACAAATTCTGCAGCATTCACAGAATTCAGATTCAGACACCAACTTTCAACGATCATATCTTTTTCTATAAAATTCGGATTTCCACAAACTATAAACCATTTTAAAGCTTTTTGAATTAAATTTAATTTGATATAAAAATCATTCAATTTCATAACCGTAACTCAAGATATGATCCGTCGAATTTAGCTTAAAATCCATTTTTACCAAAAATTTCTAAACCTCAATTTTACTAAACTCTTAATCTAAAATCACTTAGTCACCAAAAAAAAAATCTAAAATCACTTATTCCATATTCAAAAGAGTCCTATTGTACCTAAACCATATTCATATACTTTAAAATCATTCCACAACCTATCAATATACAATTTCACCAATTCCATCCAAAAGTCCCACTTTCATGCCTCCAATTCTCAATTATTACAACTCAAAGCATCATCTATCAACATCAATACACTTCATAAATCATTATCAACACTCAATTTCATCATTTTTAATCCCACATCATAAATTAACTTCAACATTCATCAAAATCATACCTTCATCAAAATCATCAAATATTAACATTCATTATCAACCAATTCAATACTATCCTAAGGTCTACTAGCCTAAGTGTCCAGAGATATTACATGTTACATAGAGGAAACTGAAACCATACCTTAGCCGATCCCCAATATACACAAAACACCAATTTGATTCCACGCAAGCTTTCAACCCAAAATCAAGTCACCAACAATTCACCAACTAACTCCAACAGGCATCAATAACCAATTTTTCCAAGCTATACAAATTAATTACCACAAATCAATACCTAGGGTTCATCAAAATCACAATTTCAAAAGGTAAAGAGTTTACCTACCTTTCCCGATGGTGTTTGGGGCACAAACCACCAATAGCCCAACCTTAAGTACTACCTAAACAATCAAAACACAAAAATTCATTCAAAATTATTACCCACATTTTTGGATTTTTAGGGGCAGAAGGAAAGAGATGAAAATTCGAAATCTTACCAACAAATGTTAGATATAACTAAGAGACTCGGTGAGGGCTTTGCGTCGCCGTTAACGGCACGCGAATCGCAGCACCGTAGCTCGAGTTATGGCCTAGGTTTAGTGTGTGGGTGGGTTATGAGCTGAAATGGCTCATTTTAAGTATATTTATATGTTGGGTTCGGGCCTAACTTGGGCCCGGTCCAACCTGTTAGCATTTTTTGCCCGTTTGCCTCAATTTCGGGCCAAACCTTTAAAATTAGTGCCCGGTTTTCAACTTTAACTATTTTTCTAAGTTTTTCTACAATTTTTACTCCTCTTACACAGTACCGGGCAGACTTAAACCGGTTTGACCGGTTTATCTGCCGGTTCGCAATCTTACGCGATTTTTTGCAAAAAGTACATTTTCTAACTCAGAAAAATCTACTGAGTCCAAAAATCATAATTAAATTTTCTAATTAATAGTCTAAAATTTTGAACCTTATTCGGGCAATTAAATTATTATTATTATTTAACGTTAATTAATCAGTAAATTAATTCGCGGTTCTTACATGGCGCCTAACTTGGAAAATCCCAAGTTAGGTAACAGTGACAATGGTATTGTTGAAACTAGCTTGAACATGAATAACGCCCTTTGGTATTTTACGAGCATGTTTACGTGAACCAATACGTCCATTTTTACGCGAACCAATTTTGGGTATAGGTTTTGCCATATCTTATTATCTTTTTATTATTTCATAATTATTATCTCATAACCTAAAAGGAAGTCTGAGATGTATGGATATATTCATTTCATGTCAAAAAAACAGATGTTTTACTATATTTCTTTTTTTTTAATTAGAAACTAGAATTAATATTCTCAAAATTGGCATTCTATTTGTGTTAATATACAACTAACAAAAATCGAATTTCCAATTTTAGATCCCCAAAATCTCTCTATCTAATATCTCTTTTTTATATTGTATTCTATTAGAATAGTTCTAATCTATATATATATAATCATTGATATATATTATATATATAAGAAAATTTCGAAATATTCGAAATAGAATTTCTATATTCATTCAATAATTTGAAATTTTCACATATTCAAAAATATTAATATATAATCAATATTACTATAAAATCATATCATATATAATAGAGAATATTATATAATTTCTAAGTTTTCATGTAAAAAAAAATTTGAATTTCAATATCTATATCTTTTTTTATTTTTTTTTTATTTGCGCACCCAGTCCTTTATAATTCAAAGCCCTCTCTTGTGGCTTTTGTGGAAAGCGTTGATGAGCACTGGTGCCTAACTTCAAAACCCTAAAGTTAGGCACCACCCTGGCAGCCAGCAATTGGAGCTTTGTTCTTTCTCCGGCGCCTAACTTGGGAAAAGCCAAGTTACGCACCAATATGGTCGAATGTGATGAAGAAGAAGTATACACTATTATACATCGTTGGAAAGCTCTGGAAGTTAGATTTCTAATTCCACTAGAATCATGTCAATTGGACCTCTGTAGCTCATGTTATGTTTGTTAGAGTGCAAGGAGGTCATGGTTGACAGCATCATTCACTTTTTGCTCTTTTTCTACAAAACTCCGTCAAATCCATCCGAATGCTACTTGAAATAAGCAGAATTATACACAACTCAAAGTAGCATTGATAGTGGCTAAAATATATTTAAATCTTGATTAAACTTAATGATTCAAATGCAAATTCACTAGGAAAAGATAGAAAAGATGCTCACGCATCATTAACCCCTAAACAATGGGAAAAGTCAGCAGGCATAATTGACCTTAATCCATAAATCCTAGCTAACTTACTAATTGAGCTTATTAAAAAGCTAGCGTTAGTAGAAACAGGAGCAACTAACAATCCCAAATTATCACATAATGTTGGACATTAATGACTCTAGGATCCTAATTACTCAAGCCCCAAGCCAATGAGTGAAAATCTACTCCATATTTAAAATAGAAATTTCATCAAATACTTGGTAGGCACAATAACAAAACATAATAAATGCAAAAAATACTTGAAATTATGAACAATCAATGCAAACAATCAACAATAGCAACTCAATCAAACATACATAAACCTCAAAACATCAAATTCATCAACAAGAACTCAAGAATTCACAAGTAATTAAACTAACAAAGTAACTTCAATTATAATATAAGAAAATATGAGTAAATATAGTGTAATTGAAGAGAAAATTAAAGACAACTTACAATGAAAACAAGCTAGCATCCAAGATTGAAAATGTAAATGGCAATTTTTACTAAAACCGTAATAAAAACACTAATGAGAATTGAGAGTATTTCCTAATAGAAAATAAACTAAAAACCTAACTAAACTTCTAAAAATAATGTATGTATGTGTTGGTATGTTGTCCCCCTTTGATAGAGCTTCAATACTTCATATTTGGGCCAAAGAGGCCCCAAAATCGCGAGGCACGTGACATTTAAATTGAGTCACAGTTCGTACTTGTGCGTACGCACAGGGATGTGTGTGTACGCACACTGGCCAAAACTCCTCTTGTGCATATGAACAAGAAGGTGTACGTACGCACACACCAGTGTGTTCTTCTTCTATGTTTCTTCATGAACTTTTTCACTTTGCATTCTATCCTTCCACTTCTCCAAAGCCATCCTTACCTATTGATCCTGAATTTACTCAACAAAACATATCACAACAACGAATAGAATAAAAGTGGAATTAAATTGACTATTTAGAGCACAAAAATCATGTTTTCAACCATTAGGTATAATTTAGAGAGAATTTACAAAAGCATGCTATTCAAGTGAATAAATGCAGGTTTATGTGATGAACTCCACTCAATTCAAGCCAAAAATTATCATCAAATGTAGATTCATCAATTCTCCCATACTTAAAAAATAGCGTGTCCTCATGCTAATCACAAAGGAAAAGGATCAAAGGAAAACAACTTATTGAATGAAACAACCTACATGCATGCAACTATTCTAATTGATGCTATCTACTTCTATCTACTCTATAGATTTCTATTGACTTGGTCAAAACAAACAAAATAAATTTCCAATCAAGCATATATATAGGGAAA
>NC_029791.2:86172271-86220112 GCF_000816755.2 Arachis ipaensis
ATAAGGCTTCTGACCCATCTCGCGAAGTTAAAACCGGCCAGAGCATATACATATCCATAAATACATGAGAATCCCAAAAGAGCCCAAAAGTATAGTTTATAAAACCTGTTTCTCCAAATCAACCTCTAAGAGGGATAAAGCATAATAGACATATATAGTGGAGATATACGGGTATCTATATATACATCAAAACCAAAATAAAGTCTCAAAAGCACAAAAAGTTCTTCGCTTTCAGAAGCTTCCAGTATGCCTCAGCGAGGTGTCTCACGTCCTGCATTTGGAAACCATAAAATATGTATGGGGTGAGAATCAGAGGTTCTCAGCATGGTAACAGTGCCCACATAACTAACATATAAGGTCCCAGGAAAGCCAGAGGCGATCCTAGAACTTCCAACATTTGATTTAATCTTATAAAATACAACTAAACCAAAATAACTTAGGCAACTAACTAAGAATCTTCATTCTAGTCTAACACTTCCCGTTCCAACTCCTCCGAACCTCCAAGATGTCACTGGAAATATTTATTTCAAACACAGATATTACATGCAAAGAAATCACAATTAGAATTCAGATACAGTAGATAAATATGTAGCAAGTAGTTTATGTGATCAGTTAGGCATTCCAAAAAAAGCACGCCAAACAAACACATAGATGCATATGATGCATGCCTGTCCTATGACTGATGAGTCTCATCTGTCGGTTATCAAGCCAACCCGACATGTTCGGCTGCTAAACCCTGGACAGTCCCTCATGCGCACATCCCCAAGAGTCTATGCATAGCTTTTTCTCATTCATAAATAAATTAAGCTCATTGGGGGGAATTTTCGGGGAGTTAAAGTGCTCGGCCACATATTGCGACGTTGGGTCAACAGAGTATCGAGTTTCAACTTGGAGCACGTGGTGGCAAGCCACTGCATCTATCCAGGAAAACTCGTACCTTAGATAAAAAAGTGCATAAACCACATAATAATTCATATTCATTTATAGTCACTCATAATCATTCATAATCATTCAAAATGGCCATATTCATCACCTGTATATCATTCTCTGTACTTCTCATATATAATTCATCACATCTCAACCTTTTTTCATCTCTAAGTTCCCACCCCTTCCTAACTTCTTATCATCACCTAACATACAAATAAGGTTTAGGGGCTAAAAGAGTGAAAATAGAGGTTTATGAGTTCAAAATTATGGTTTAAATCACAACACTCACTTTGTTAGAAACAGGGATTCTGCGTACGTGTGGACGGTTGAAGAATTGAAGATTGATGGTTTAGAGGTTACAGCAAACTCTCGTTGTCAGTATAGTTACTAAACCAAGCAATCAACCTTTCTTACAAACGTTTTTGGTTGTCACAAGTAACAAACCCCTTTTAAATTGATAACCGAGTATTTAAACCTCGGGTCGTCTTCTCAAGGAATTGCAGGGAGGTATGTTCTTATTATTGGTTATGAGTCTTGTAAATTAGGGGTTTTAGAAAGTAAGGAAGCAGTATGTTGCATAAGAAGAATAACATAAATAAATAACTATAAAATAAACTCTTGGCAAAGTATAAGAACTGGAAGTCCTATCCTTATCAATTGTGATGAGATTTGGATTTTAATCCCACTTGGTCAGCCTTTACTAAACAAAGGAAAGTTAAGTGGGCTGATTGGCTTGATTCTCAAGTCCTAGTCAACTCTTGTGGAGAGACAAGCTTTAGAGCAATCCTAGTTCAATCAGAATCTGCCAATTTCAACCACTGTTTTATTTGACAGCTCAAGCGTTACCAATTACCTTAACCAAAGCCAAGAATGTAGAAAGCTAAATTAAAATCATAAATATCTGGAATACCTCAAATAAAATACATTCAAAATAGTAAAATCTAACATGGAAAAGTTCATAAGCCGATTGGAAAAATAAATAAAAATAAAGAACCTGGGATTGAGAGTCACTCCTAAAACTAAGAGAAATCCTAAATCCTAATCCTAAGAGAGAGGAGAGAACCTCTCTCTCTAAAAACAATATCTACTCCTAAAATTGTAAATGTGAAAGCCTCCCCATGAATGGATGCATTCCCCCACTTTATAGCCTCTAATCTGTGTTTTCTGGGCTGCAAACTGGGTCGAAAACAGCCCAGAATTCGCTGGTCTCGAATTCAATCACGCTGGATTTCTGTCACTGCGACGCGGCTGCATGGATCACGCGGTCGCGTCACTTAGCGTCAGGGGAACTATTACATATTATATATCAAATTGAAGCCCCAGACGTTAGCTTTCCAACGCAACTGAAACTGCGTCGTTTGGACCTCTGTAGCTAAAGTTATAGCCGTTTGAGTGCAAAGAGGTCAGGCTGGACAGCTTAGCAACTTCTTCATCTTCTTGTATTCCTTCCACTTTGGCATGCTTCCTTTCCTTCCTCCAAGTCATTCCTACCCTATAATATCTGAAATCACTTAACACACATATCAAGGCATCTAATAATAATAAGAGAGGATTAATAATAAGCAAATATAAGATCAAAGAAGCATGTTTTCAATCATAGCACAAAATCAGGAAGGAAATATAAAACCATGCAAATATTATGAATAAGTGGGTAAAGAGTTGATAAAATCCACTCAATTGAGCACAAGATAAACCATAAAATAGTGGTTTATCAACCTCCCCACACTTAAACACTAGCATGTCCTCATGCTAAGCTCAAGAAAAGCTATAAAGATGAAGAGGAATGGTATGAAATGCAACCTATGAATGCAACTACATGCTAAATGCTTTTACTTACTTGGTTAAGAGTAAATAAGTTCTCCAAGACAAATACAAACCAATTTCCACTAATTCATATCATACAATAAAAAGCAAGTGAACTTGTAAGAAGACAGCTCATGAAAGCAGGGAACAAGGAATTGAGTATCGAACCCTTACTAGTAGTGTATACACTCTAATCACTCAGGTGTTTAAGGTTCGATTCTCTCAATTCTTCTACTAACCTTGCTTTCTAAGGCTTGCTCTTCATCTAACAATCAACATAAATTTAATGTACAGATACACATATCAAGAGGTCTTTTAAGGGTTGTAATGGGGTTAGGGTCAAGGTAGGATTGTATTTGGTCAAGTAGACTAAAATCTGAATCCTTAATTAACTTAAACTTTTCACCTAACTTTAGACAATCCATGTAATCATAATACAAAAGCTAACTGTCTATTAACCATGTTTTCCACATATTCATGCATTCTAATTTCAAGTATAACTCATATGCATTGCTTTCACCACTTACTTTGGGGCATTTTGTCCCCTTTCTCTTATTTGCACTTTTTCTTTTCTTTTTATCTCTTTATATACTTTCACTAGTCTAAGCTAACCAAGGATTCAAATTAAGGACAATATTGTTTTTCGCTTAGAGTTAATGATGTGCTAAATAAAAAGAACAAAGGGGTATAATAAGCTCAAAATTGGTTTGCAAGGGATAATGAAAGGTAAGGCCATATGGGTATGTAAACTTAGTGAAACAAAGGCCTCAATCATATAGGTGCATGCATACATCAAACCATGGAAATATAGAATTAAGCAAGACAAAGATCACAATTTTAGAGAGAAAAATACACACTAAAAATAAAATATTGGTTGATAAAATGCAACCAATTCAAATAGGCTCAAAAATCTCACAGGTTTTGTGTGTTCGAGTTCTAAACCATGTTCCAGTATAATATCTCTTCAAACAAGTGTAACATTAAATTTTATTCAAATTAGTGAAATTCTCTAAAAATTTTCTTGAAAAAGAAAATATTACTTCAACCAAGTGGTAAAATATACAAAAAAAAAATCAAATAATCATGCAATCAAACATGCAAATACAACAATTAACAAGGAAAATAAAATATTAGTGTTTGAGAAGAAAATACTAACCCATGGAGATCGGTATCGACCTCCCCACACTTAAACATTGCACCGTCCTCAGTGCATGCTGAGATTTGCAAGTGGACGGGGGTTGTGGTTCCTCAGCTGGGGCTCTTTTTGTTCCTTTCCTTGCCGGTAGTTTGGGGGTAGCTTTCTCTTCACCCTTCTTGGTGGCCATCCTGAAAAGGGAAAAAGAAAGTGACTTTTAAAGCTAAGGGTTAGAGCAAGTAAGAGAGCGGGAAAGGTGGTAATCAATGCACAATAAGATATAACTGACATTAACACATGCTCGCGAGTACATGTGAAAAGCCAACAATGGAAAATAGCTAGTGCATATGATAACAATTGAATGCAAGGTGTTTATTGGCATGTAGGCAAAGGCATGAGTAGCATAGATCAAGCATTCAATGTCCAAGTTAGATTACCAAGTCTTTCAAACTAGCAACATGTTTGTAATGACAATTATATTGAATAAATATGATATGAAAAAGGGTTTTGTGAAAAGCAGGCATTCAGAGTACTAGGATAAAAGATACTGAAAAGCAGTGCACAATGCCATACGGGCGTTTTCACAAACACATAGCATGCATGGTAAATAATCTAATGAAAATAATAAATTGAACATGCAAGCAACCCTTTAAAAATAAAAACATATATAATTGTCAAATAATTCCTCTAATAATCCACATGTAAAATATAGAAATAATGACCCAAAGAAATTTCTAACACCAATGAAAATAATGCAATGAAGGAAAGTATGCAAATAAATTAAAATAAAATAAAAATAAAAATAAGAAGAATGAGAAGGGAAAGAAGATAAGAAAGGAAGAAGAAAGAAATAAGAAAAGATAAGAAAAATAAGAATTAGAGAAGAAAAGATAAGAAAATTGGCTGATCTGGATATTCTGTGCGCCGCTTGTGAAGCGGACGCGTGAGTGACGCGGTCGTGTGGTGCGTGACAAGGTCAGGTGACGCGGACGTGTGGGTCACGCGATCGCGTGACCTGTTTTGTGCGATTGGCGCGAGTGCAGCCTCGCGGTCGCGCAACTCTCTGTTCAAAACTCTTTTGCCAAAAATCTGGGTGACGCGATCGCGTGGGGCATGCGATCGCGTGAATGGCCATCTTTTAAAAAAGACGCGGACGCGTGGGGCACGTGTTCGCGTGGTGAGGCTTGGGCTTCCAGCACGAGTCCAGCCCAACTCCAGCTCAACTTTCGGCCATACACCTTTTTACGTCGAAATCCTGGTCACGCGGCCGCGTGAGGCACGCGGTCGCGTGGGGCACGCGGTCGCGTGGGAGGCCATTATTCCCATATGACGCGGTCGCGTCGGCAATGCGATCGCGTGGGACAGTTTGTGCCATTGGCACGCCTCTAGCCCTGCTCCTGCGTAACTCTCTGTTCATATTCTTTTCTTCCCAACGCACTAGTGACGTGGACGCGTCAGCGACGCTACCGCGTCGCGTGCATTTTTTTTATTCTGAAAAAAATGCAGAATGTAATGTTAATATGAATGTGATGCAAAACTCCAGGTTCAATATAACAAAATAAAATAAAACTCAAAAACAAATAAAACTAAATAAAAATGAAAAAGGAACGATTATACCATGGTGGGTTGTCTCCCACCTAGCACTTTTAGTTAAAGTCCTTAAGTTGGATATTTGGTGAGCTCCTTGTTATGGTGGCTTGTGCTTGAACTCATCCAGGAATCTCCACCAATGTTTGTAATTCCAATGGCCTCCGGGATCCCAAACTAGGCGCAGAAAGACTTCAAGCAAGTTAAAGCATGTGACAAGGCCCCGAGAGTGTTGATTGCCAGAATGAATTCCGGGGTCCCAAATCTTGCTTTTGCACCCGTCTTCTTGTTGATTATCATGATTCCATCCGGGTGGTTCAGCTTTAGAATTCTCACTGAAGCGTCCAAACAACTTCCTAGACCCATTCAATTGAGCTTTACACCAACCTTTGCGTTTAAACTTAAAGCTTCCAGCCATAATGGACCTTGCAGGATAATTATTACCACTGGCCATCTTCCTCTTACTCTTAATGCTACAAAGAGCTCTAAGTTGACCATCCGTCTCCAGTAGCCCATATTCAAGTGGGATTAGAAAGCTAAGGGATATGAATTTTACCCACTTGAATGTTGTGAAGGATGATGGCAACTTAGGGGAGGTATTTTTAATGATTTGTCCACTGGAGTCTCTAGTATCTCCTTCATGCTACGCTCTTCATGAAATTGTCCACATGGGGCTGTGGTTGGTCCTTGAATGTTTGAGCGTCTAGAAACCCATTGGATTACTGCTTGCTCCAATTGACGAATGGTTGCTTGAAATTGATCCACTGTTTCCTTGAAACGATCCGTTGTCTCTTGATGCACTCGGCTTTCATAAATAGGATCATAGTGCTCTTGGATTGATGGATATGGAGATGGTGAATATTGAAGTGGTGGTTCTTGTGAGTAATTGGGTTGGAATTGGGGTGGTTCTATATATGGTTCATATGGCTCATAAGGTGGTTGGTATGGTGGTTGAGGGTTAGGGTCATATGGAGGTGAATGGCAAAAAGGGGCTTGTGAGTTTGGTGGTCCAAAGTTATGTTGAGGAGGGGGTTCATAGGCGTATGGTGGTGGTTGTTGATAATCAAAAGAGCGCTCAGCATAGCCATTGCCTCGATATGCATCACGGAATGGTTGTTGATAGTCCATTGGAGGTGGTTGTTGCCATGAGGGTTGATCAAATCCTTGTGGCTCCTCCCATTTTTGATTGTTCCAACCATGGTGCATGTTGTCATTATAATTTCCTGTTCCTGCAACATAATTATAACCAAACTCATAGCCAAAGGGGTGAGAATTCATAGTAGTAGGAGAAAATAAAAATAAAAACTAATAAAAAGAAAATATTTTGAAAAAGATATAATTTTTGAAAGAGGATAAGAAAAGATTTTGAAAAAGATGTGATTTTTAAAAAAATATTTGATTTTTAAAAATAAGAATGATAAGAAAAAAAAATTTTTAATATTTACAATAACCAATAATAAGGCACACGTTTGCAACTCCCCAGCAACGGCGCCATTTTGAAGAACTGAAGATTGATGGTTTAGAGGTTATAGCAAACTCTCGTTGTAAGTATAGTTACTAAACCAAGCAATCAACCTTTCTTACAAACGTTTTTGGTTGTCACAAGTAACAAACCCCTTTTAAATTGATAACCGAGTATTTAAACCTCGGGTCGTCTTCTCAAGGAATTACAGGGAGGTATGTTCTTATTATTGGTTATGAGTCTTGTAAATTAGGGGTTTTAGAAAGTAAGGAAGCAGTATGTTGCATAAGAAGAATAAGATAAATAAATAACTATAAAATAAACTCTTGGCAAAGTATAAGAAGAGAGGAGAGAACCTCTCTCTCTAAAAACTACATCTACTCCTAAAATTGTGAATGTGAAAGCCTCTCCATGAATGGATGCATTTCTCCATTTTATAGCCTCTAATCTGTGTTTTCTGGGTCGCAAACTGGGTCGAAAACAGCCCAGAATTCGCTGGTCTCGAATTCAATCACGCTGGATTTCCGTCACTGCGACGTGGCCGCATGGATCACGCGGTCGCGTCACCTAGCGTCAGAGGAACTATAACATATTATATATCAAATCGAAGCCCCAGACGTTAGCTTTCCAACGCAACTAGAACCGCGTCGTTTGGACCTCTGTAGCTAAAGTTATAGCCGTTTAAGTGCGAAGAGGTCAGGCTGGACAGCTTAGCAACTTCTTCATCTTCTTGTATTCCTTCCACTTTTGCATGCTTCCTTTCCATCCTCCAAGTCATTCCTGCCGTATAATATCTGAAATCACTTAACACACATATCAAGGCATCTAATGATAATAAGAGAGGATTAATAATAAGCAAATATAAGATCAAAGAAGCATGTTTTCAATCATAGCACAAAATCAGGAAGGAATTATAAAACCATGCAAATATTATGAATAAGTGGGTAAAGAGTTGATAAAATCCACTCAATTGAGCACAAGATAAACCATAAAATAGTGGTTTATCAACGGTCTCGCTTACGCAGGGGTGCATCTTTTTCCTGCTCGTGTACGGATGCAACCTCTCGCGTACGCAGGACATCCAACCCAAATAAAATACCCACGCCGCGTGTGACGCTTGCGTACGCGAGTTATGCAGAGTGGACAAAAATTTTGTAAGTGTTGCAAAATTTCATCTTTACATACCAAACTTCCAACAGCATAACTTTTTCGTTAGAAATCATTTTTAATCCGTTCTTATAATTAAAACGCCATAAACTTCACGGACCCAATTTTCATATGAAACAAGTTTTGAAAAGTTTAGGGGTCTAGAAGCCAAGTTACGGCTTGCTGAAACTCGGAAAAAAATTAACTTTTTACAAAAATTCACAAGGATTTCTAAACCTCAATTTTCACAACATTTCAATTCCAACACTTTCAAAAACTTACCAAATCTTGCCACAATGGCTCCAAACCAACCTCAATTCTACCACCATACCCATCAACATACCAATTCACCACCTCTATCAAGATTTCATTTTAATTCAATAATTCAACCTCAAAGCAACATTTCAATATACATCATCATCATTTACCAATCTCATTTTCAAGATTAAACACATTATTCATAATAGCATAAATCACAACCTCAAAATCACTAACCAACACACATATTAATCAAACTCAACTATCAATAACATCAACAATTCAATTTTTATCTTACGATCAACTAACCTAAGTTTTCACAACACATTATATTTTTGTTACGAGAAACTAAAATCATACATTGGCCGATTGCTCCTAATGTCCGGAATACCTCACTTATAAACCACGCCCCAAGCTTCAAAATCCTAGCTCCTCACCAAGCAAAATACCGCCTCCAAGGTTAGCCATATAACTTCCAATTTCTCAAATTAACCCCACCCAAAAATCAAGTGAGGTTGAAGGTGCTTACCTGACCCACAGCTCAAGTGAGCTAAACCCGATAATTCCTGCAAGTTAATTCGAATCTAAACACCGAAATCATATAAATTCAACATAATTGCACATTGAATTTTGAAATTTAAGGAGGGCATAATTGAAACTGAAAATTGGATTCCTTACCAAATTAGTTACCATGTTTTGCAGAGCTCGTTGTACTGGTCGTATAGCCGCAAACGGTACGGTGATCGGAGCTCGGAGTAGGAAGTTATGGCAATTTGATTTGAGGACAAGGGTTTGGATTTGATGATCTCCCCACTTTCATGTTTCCCAGCGTGAAAATGATGAATAAAAAGGGAAATGAGCTAAAGCTCATGTGCTTAAGTATATTGGGCTGGGCCTTGGGATCAATACGGGCCCGTTTCGTACCAATGTGTGAGGGTGCTTACCTGACCCACAGCTCAAGCGAGCTAAACCCGACAATTTCTGAAAGCTAATTCGAACCTAAACACCAAAATTATACAAAATTCAACATAATTGCACATTGAATTTAAAATTTTACGGAGGAGAGAATTGAAACTAAAAAGTGTATTCCTTACCAAATTAGTTATTGGGTTTTGTAGAGCTCGTCGCGCTAGTCGCGTGGCTTCAAATAGTGCGGCGATCGGAGCTCGGAGTAGGAAGTTATGGCAATTTGATTTGAGGACAAGGGTTTGGAGTTGATGATCTCCCCCCTTTCATGTTTCCTAGCATGAAAATGATGAAGAAGAAGGGAAATGAGTTGAAGCTCATGTGCTTAATATGTTGGGCTAGGCCTTGGTCCCAATCTTGGGCCAAATTCTTTAAAATTAGTGTCAAAATTCTTATTTTAATTAGCTCTATCTTATTAAACTATAAAATTCATATTTCTAATTTCTTTTATAAAAATTTAATTTATTGATTAATTATTCGTTAATTTTTCGGGGCTTACACTTAATCACACTAAAAAAACGTGCATAAAGCACTAAGAAAATTTTATTCATCAAAATTTGTGTAAATTATCTCACCAAAGGTGTTTAAATAAGCCCCTAACAAACTAATTAAAAGGTAAGATAATATAACTTAATTTAAATCTCCTAAAGATAACATAACTAATTTAAATCAGATTTGATCTTATTGGATTAGATCAGATTTGATTTAAATTTTAAAATTCTAAAGATATGATAACTAATTTAAATCAGATTTGATCTTATTAGATTAGATCAGATTTTATTTAAATTTAAAATTGCTAAAAATACTACTAAGCAAATCAAATCTTTCAACATACTCTAATAGCAAAATAAATTAAAATAAATGCCTAAAAAAATTTAAAAAATTAATAATAAATTACGCCTCCCATTGAATTTAAAAAGAATTATTGGACTTTCTGTTGTCCTGCCTTAGCCCAATGGGCCTTATGAGTTATCACCATTTCAGCACCACTGTTTTTGAGACGGACTCTTGGTCTTCTTGATGTCCAAGACTGGCATGGTATAATTCTTCTAGTATTCAGATCTTTGAACATGACGAGATTACCATTCTAACCCTTACCTCTAAAATGATGAAAATGTCCTCCTGACCATGTATCATCCTCTCCTTCTTCAAAAATATTTGTCCTCGAATCTTGAATGAGAAGCTCTTCTTCCCTCCAAGGAATCCAAACCCAATCTCCGGGTTCAAATACCATGGTTTGATGGCTCTTCTCTACCCACTGAATTGTGGGTATGTCCCTCATGTGTGCAAGTTCAATCTTTCCAACCATACTTTTACCATCTTGTCCAAAGTGTGTAATTTTTCTTTCTTCCTTTTCATCCATATTAATACCTCCATAATTGACCAATGAATCTACAAAGCCTGGAAAAGTTGATTTAAAAATACTAGGAATTTTATGGTTAGATGTATAAGAAATTAAGGACTATGTGGAATTCAATGATACTAATGCAATCTTGTCTAAACTAAAACTTTCTAGATCTCTCTCACAAGTGTGTTTATTGCTCTAAGTTTTTTTTTGCTCATTGACTCCTCTCGCTCGCTATTCTCCTCTTTTCTCTTAAAACTCTCGCTTTCAATCAAACATGGATTCTTTTCACTCAAATACTCACTCTCGTTCTCAGTTTCTTTTCTCTCATATTTTTCAAATTGCTCACATCCCAAGGACCCAGTTGACAAATTCTGCACTTTTGAATCTTTCAAGGATACATCTCTGTCTATAGCATACTTAAAAAATTCTTCCATCTCTGACTTTGAGGAAGATTTAAAGATAGGTGATGAACGTAAATATTTTTATGCCGATTAGAAACTAGTGATAAATCCGATCGTGAGTATAGTTTAACCAACATACGAATACCGCATCAAACAATTCAAAAATCTATGACCGAGAGTATTGATCCCGGGTCGTTCTCCCTAGGAATTGCTTTAGAATGTGCATCCTTGGTTAGGAAAGCTTTTATAGTTTTGAGAGTTGGTGCAAGGATTCAAACTAGCAAAGAAATCAACAATTAATTGAAATAAAAGTCTTGGCCAAGGGTAAGCGTTGGAAGTTCCATCATTATAGTTTCCTTCAATTATGATAAGAGTTGATTATTGCTTCACTTAGTTAACCCCCTAACAATGGAGGAAAGTCAAGTGAGAGTAACTAACTTGAGTCACAAGTCCTAGTCTCACCTTAGGGAAGTCTAGCTTTAGTGCACTCCAAGCCAATTAGCAATTCTCAATTCATAATCTACAATTGATATCCACTATTCAAGTGTTTCCAATAACTCAACCCCTAAGCCAAGTAAGAGAAATCTACTCCATAGCTAAGGTTGTCATTATCACAAATAATTGGTAGGCAATTATAGAAAACATGATGCAATTGAGAGAACAGAATTGAATTAAAGCTATCTATTCTAAACAATCATCAACAATCACACAATTGAATGAAACATCAATTCATTAATCCATATTCAAAGTAACAAAGTGAACCAAATCTAGATCTAAGAAATTGAACCAAAAGAACATCAATTAAGAGTAGAAGAAGAGTAGATCTACATTTGTAGCAAAACAAAAAGTCAATTAGCAATAGATCTCACCAAGAATTCAAAAGAAACTTGCAATGGAGGATGAAAACCTAGAGAGAAGTTGGAGTTTCTCTCTCTAAAAACAAAATGTAACTAACTTCCTAAAAATATCTGGAAGAAAAAATGACTCTCCCTAACACCACTAAGCCTTGGTCTTCTTAAGCTTTTCCCTCCAAAATCTGCTCCAAAACAGGGCCTGGGAACCCTTTGAAATTGCTGGGCACGTGTTTTATTTAAAAAATCATGTGCGGACATCGAAGCGAACGCGCACTGCATGCGTACGCGTCCTTGGGCTCTTTTGCGATCTGCGCACAGGCGTACAGTGCGCGCGAGCATCATAAGGGATATGGCCCAGCCATATAAGCGTGCCGGCTCCTCGCTCGGCTCTACTGCGCTGGCTCTGGATAAGCGCATCCACGCGTGCGCGCATGGTGCGCGTGCGCGCGCATGTCCAAACTTCAATTCCTTGATTTGTTTCATGCTCCTTCCATTCATGCATGCTTCCTCCATTCTCCTTGGCCATTTTTTCGCCCTATAACTTCTGAAATCACTTAATCAAAAGGATCAAGGCATCTAATGGTAATAGAGGAGGATTACAATATCTCAATTTTTGATGCAAAAGAAGCATATTTTCATCAATGAGTTAAAATGGAAAAGAGACACGAAATCATGCAGTTTTATATGAATAAGTGTGGAAGATCATTGATAAAACCCTTAGATTCTATGCATGATAAACCCTAAAAACGGGGTTTATCAACCTCCCCACACTTAGAGTATAGCATGTCCTCATGCTATGGGAAAACAAAAGATCAAAGGATTACAAGGGTGTAGGACTCATGTGATGCGATCTACCTATGTGAATGTAACTAGGGTGCATGCTACTATCTACTTGGCCAAGAGTAATTCAATCTTTCTAGAAGACACATATGTATGTGCACATAGAACAAAATGATGACAATGTATGAACTCTACCAATTCTAGTCGTCAGAATGAAATATGCATAACTTGTATGAAGAACGCTCGCGAGAGCCGGGAACAAGGAATTGAGCTTCGAACCCCTCACCGGAAGTATTTACGCTCTATTCGCTCAGCGTATAGGGTTCATCACTCAATCCTTCCCTACTTCATGCTTTTTCCAAAATTTGTTTTTCTTCTAACAATTAACATATATTCCATGCATGCATGCAACTATCATGGGGTCTTTTCTTTAGGTTGTAATGGGGCTAGGGTCGAGGTAAGGGTGCATATTTGGTCAAGTGAGCTTGAAATTTGAATCTTTGATAAGCTTAAACTTCCCACCTAACCTATGACATCCTATACAATTCAAAAGCTAACCTAACTACCCATTCTTCACTTTTTAACATACTTATGCATTTTCTTTTCATTTCACAACACTTATGCATTGATCCTTATTGAGCTTCATTTGGGGCATTTTATCCCCTTTTTTATTTCTTTCTTCTTTTTTTTTCTTTCTTGCTTTTCTAAAATTTTTTTTTCTTTTTTTATCCATACTATTTTTCTTTTTCTTTTCTTTTTCTTTTGTTTTTCTCATTTTTTTTCTTTCTTTCAAACTATATACAAGAACATCAATGCATAAGGTTTTACATTTGATTAATACATGAGCATATACCCAATTCTCAATAATTACAATAAAAATACAAGGCTACCTTTTTATTCACCCAATGTCCCAAGTTTTCCCACACTTGAATGATACACACACACACACTAGCTTAATCCAATCAAAGATCCAAATAAGGACATTTATTATTTTCCGCTTTAAGGCTTGTAATGTGCAAAATTAAGAACAAGTGGGTTAATCATAGGCTCAAAGTGGCTAACAATGGGAGATAAAAGGTAAGGCTATTTGGGTAAGTGAGCTAATGAAATGATGGCCTCAATCATATACATGCATGAATACAAGGAATAACGGACATATAGAATTAAACAAATCAAAGATCACAATCATAGGAAGAGAAGAATTTCACACAAGAAGGAAAAATAAGTGGTTATAAGATGTAACCACACCATTAGGCTCAAAACTCACTTGCTTGTGGTCTTAGCTCAAATTCCATGTTCCAAAATACATTCTTCAAACAAGTTAAGCATCAAAAGATTTTCAAATTTCAAAATTGGTAGGTTTGCCGTAAAATTCTAGTTTTCTAGAATAGAAGTCATTGCTCTAACCAAGTAGATTTATTAAGAGATACTAATATGCAAAAGATGCCAAAAATGAAAGACCTAGTATGCAATCTACTCTAGTTAAGAAAAGAGGTTCAAGAAATTTATTCGGGTGTTACCTACGGAGATCGGTCGGCCGACCGACCTCCCCACACTTAGAAGTTGGCACGGTCCTCCGTGCCTTGAGTGAGACGGAGTGGTTGATCGGCTTCCGCGTGTCCATCCACTTCTTCATCATTATCGCTTTCATCATTATTGGTACCGGTGGATGTGAAAATTTCCGGTTCTTCCATAGGCGGTGCTAGGCAACTTAGAAGTTTCTTGACAAAAGTGTATCGGCGTTGGTTACGCTGCTCATAACGGTCAAGCTTCTTGTGGAGTTCCTCTATGCGTTGCATGGATGACTTTGGTGGTGCGGATGAGGAAGAGGGAATGCGCATGGGAACGGATAAGTGTGGCTCTTCGGTGTTCGCCGAATGGTAAAGGTACCTCCCGGTTGGAACAACATCTCCGTCCACCGGGATCATGGCCCTTCTATCCTTGGTCTCTCGGGGAACACCGGCTGCGGCGACTAAGTCGGTCACTAGAGCGGGAAAAGGTAGATTCCCCTTAGTGTGAATGCGGCCCATAGATTGGCGGATGAGACGGGGGATATGCACCGGTCTCTCTGTGAGGACACACCAAACCAACAAGGCTAACTCAGAAGTGATAGATGAGCCATGGGTGCTTGGGAGCACGTAGTGGGCTGGAATTTGGGCCCATGCTTGAGCCTCTCTGGTGAGAAAACGTGCGTCAATGCCCTTGGGCCGGGGCCTCATCCTCCCTCGAATCCATAATGATTCGGGTGTGCCAATGACCTTAAGGATAGCATCCCAATCAAACGTCTATTCGCACCGGGCCGACAAAATCTCCTGATAGGCATCAATCCCGTCTGCTAACGGTCCGGTCTTAAGCACATTTTGAATAGCCTCCTCCGTGACGGGAACTTGCCTTCGGCGCACCAATACCGATGTGAGGGAAGGAGAATGGTAATTTGTGTAAAATTCAGACACCCATGACAAGTTTGCCTCCCCTCGCTTCCTCAATAGGAATTCCCATTGCCGTCGTTCGATGCGGGGCAAAATGAGCGGTATGACATGAGCCGGAGGGGCCAGAAGGGGCTCCGCATGATAGTTCCTTGGCTTGATCAAGGGATAGACAAGTTCACAATAGCGGTTGGGGAACTTGTTCGGATCCCTCGCCGGATTATCTTTTTCCAAAACATCAATGTTAGCAATGCTCCTGGGCTTGGTGAGGAGGGCCTTAGCTTGCGGGCCTTGGTGTGCTTTGCCAGTAGACCGTGATGGTGCCTTCTTGGGCGCCTTTCCATTGTCTCTTTTGAACATCATCCTAGAAAAGGAGGAAAGGTGGTGAAATCAAGCTTAAAGAGGCGCCAAGAAAGAATAACCATGCAAGTGATAAAGCACAAAAGAATAAGTGGCTTAGATACATGACAGCTGCAACATGTAACTAAGACAATAATGAAGATCATCGCTAGTCACTAGCATGTGATACATGAGTGGTATAGGCATGCAAACACGAAGAATGAGAAGCGCACACTCATAACAATAACAACAAGAGGTAAGAAAAATATGGGATAAGCGTGTAGAAATCAAGTAAGAAATATAGTAAGCTCAATGTATACAAGAACAAACAAGTGAATGAGAAGGAACACCAAAATAGAGAACACTTAGTCAAAATGATTCCAAGAAGTCGTATGGTTCTTTCATCAAACACTTGGTGTGCATCCCTTTATGACAAAAACTTAGAGAAGAGTGACAATGTAGCACCCCATAAAGCATCATCAATCATCATATCACACCACTAAAAAAAAAAGCAAGTAAATCAAACAAACTCATCAATGCAAGGGCAAGCTCCACTTAGAACACCCATGAGAAAATGAAAGGAAAGAAAGAAATAAAATGCAATAAACAAAGAGAACATGAATGCAACTACTTAAAAAAAATAAGAGCATGTAATTAGGGGGATGGAAAAAAAAAGAGAAAGGGGAACTAAAAACAAAAGATTTAGAAAGGAGGGATACCTTGAAGGGGGAGAAGGAGATAGGGTATGGAGGTGAGAGAAGGGTTAGTGAAGGAGAGGATAGGGAAAAGAGGTGTGGTTCTGCTGGAGGTGGTGGTTGCCGCCGGAGGTGGCGGAGAAGAAGAGGTAGGGATGGTAGAGGAGGGTAGAGGTGAAGAAGAGGGGTGATGGTAAGAAGAAAGAAAGAAAGTGGAGGGAGAAGGGCACACTCTCATTCAATTGGTTCGCGAAACCAACGCGCGCGCGCCATGCATGCGTGCGCGAGCATGGGAAAATCAGTAACGACGCGGACGCGCACGGAGCGTGTGTGCGTGAAGTAGCGGAATGTGAATGTGCGCGCGGGCGCCAGGTGCGCATGCGCATGCATATGTGTTGTGCCCTCAGCACAAGTTGGGCACAACTCTGGCCCAACTCTCGGGAAAAGTGCCTGAAAGTAAAATTTTGTTGAGTGATGCGGGTGCGCACGGTGCGCTGACGCGTCGATAGGCAATATGGTCACGATACGCATGCGCGCCAGGTGCGCCTACGCGTGAGTTCAGTTGGGCCAGTAGCATGAAATTGGCCCAACCAAGGCATAACTCTCTGGTCGATAGCCCAAGATCGCAAAATGCAGTGGTGACGCGTACGTGGCTATTGCGCGAATTACCATGGACGCGTACGCATCTCGTGCGCACACGCGTGATGTTGGTTATGCCCAGGGCTCAAAGCTGGCCCAGAATTTGCACAACTCTCTGGTAAATGGTTCAGAAGTTGCAAAAGCCTAGGGACGCATATGCGCACAGTGCGCGTACGCGTGTCCCTCCCCCCTCCCCTTTTTTTTGAATGGAAAAAAATACCTAACTAGTATGTATTCACTGGCTAAATAAGCCAAAGAAGTCAAAAACACCTAAAATCAACGTAGAATCTAAAGAGAAGTGTGCCTCTACCACATAATCAAGCATTCATGGAAAAATCAATGCAAGTCTTTATGAACAAGTTATCCAAGGTAGGCACAAGCAATGCTAATCAAGCAAAAGTGTAGCTAAACAATTACAAAACAATGAAAAATTCAAAAAAAATGGTACCCAAAGGAGGGAAAGGATAGATCTCACCATGGTGGGGTGTCTCCCACCTAGCACTTTTGTTTAATGTTCTAAAGTTGGACTTTCACTTGTTCATTGCTCTTTGCCAAGAGGTGCGTCTTCCAAAAGGAATACCTCAACCTCTTTATTGCTCTTCATTTGCTCACCATGATACAACTTGAGACGGTGCCCATTGACCTTGAAGATATCCGACCTTGAGGGATGGCACAAATGGTAAACCCCATAGGGTTCCGCCTTCACTACTTGATATGGGCCTTCCCATTTTGACCTTAGTTTACCGGGTAACAATCTCAATCTAGAATTGTAAAGAAGGACTAGATCACCGGCTTTAAATTCTTTGCCTCTTATGTTCCTATCATGCACGGCTTTCATTTTTTTCTTGTAAAGTCTAGAGTTCTCATAAGCTTCAAGCCTCAAACATTCCAACTCCGCTAATTGTAGCTTCCTCTCAATTCCGGCTCCACCCAAACTCGGATTACACTCCTTGATGGCCCAATACGCCTTGTGCTCTATTTCCACCGGTAAATGGCAAGCTTTGCCATACACCAACCGAAAGGGGCTCATGCCAATTGGCGTTTTGTATGCCGTTCGGTAGGCCCATAATGCATCGGTGAGCTTGGTACTCCAGTCTTTCCTATTGGGTTTCACAATCCTTTCCAAGATGCATTTAATCTCCCGATTGGAAACCTCGGCTTGGCCATTTATTTGTGGGTGATAGGCCGTGGCTACTTTATGCATGATGCTATACTTTTTCATGAGTCCATCCATTCTTCTGTTGCAAAAGTGTGAACCTTGGTCGCTCACGATTGCTCGTGGCGATCCAAATCTACAAATGATATTATTTCTCACAAAAGAAAGGACTACATTAGCATCATCCATCCGGGTGGGTATCGCTTCCACCCATTTGGACACATAATCAACGGCGAGTAGAATGTAGAGAAAACCATTAGAATTTGGGAATGGCCCCATGAAGTCAATTCCCCACACGTCGAAAATCTCACAAAATAGCATGGTTCGTTGGGGAATTTCATCCTTTTTAGAGATATTACCAAATCTAATGCATTGAGAACAAGATTTACAAAAATGAGAAGAGTCCTTGAAAAGAGTTGGCCATCAAAAGCCACAATCTAGGATTTTCCTTGCCGTTCTTTGAGGTCCAAAATGGCCTCCTCCTTCGGAGGAGTGGAAAGCTTCCAAGATTGAGTGGAATTCGGTTTGTGGAATGCACCTCCGAATTACTTGATCTGCCCCACATCTCCAAAGGTATGGGTCATCCCACACATAGTATTTGGATTCACTTTTTAGCTTATCTCTTTGGTGTTTAGAGAGATTAGGAGGGAAGGAGCGAGATACTAAGTAATTGGCGATTGGTGCATACCAAGGAATGGTTTCCAAGATTGCATGCAAGCCCTCAAAGGGAAAAGAATCATAGATAGGAGTAGTATCGGCTTTTGTGTGTTCAAGGCGACTTAGGTGGTCTGCCACTAGGTTTTGTGTACCACTCCTATCCTTGATTTCTAAGTCAAACTCTTGCAACAATAAAACTCATCTAATCAATCTCAGTTTGGATTCCTTCTTAGCCAACAAATATTTTAATGCCACATGATCCGAGTACACTACCACCCTTGAACCGAGAAGATATGCTCGGAACTTGTCCAAGGCAAAAATAATGGCCAAAAGTTCTTTTTCGGTAGTAGTGTAGTTAGATTGGGCTCCATCTAATGTTTTTGATGCATAGGCTATGACATATGGATTCTTACCCTCGCGTTGTGCTAACGCGGCTCCCACGGCAAAATTTGAAGCATCACACATTATTTCAAATGGCCTACTCCAATCCGGCCCTCGTACAATGGGAGCTTGGGTCAATGCTACCTTGAGCTTGTCGAAAGCCTCCATGCATTCCTTGCTTAAATCAAACTCAATATCCTTTTGTAGCAACCTTGAGAGAGGCAATGCTACCTTACTAAAATCCTTGATGAATCTCTAATAAAATCCTGCATGTCCAAGAAAAGAGCGGACCTCCCTCTCGGAAGAGGGGTAAGGCAAACTAGATATAACATTAATTTTAGCCGGATCTACGGAGATACCATCTTTGGAAACAATATGTCCTAAAACAATGCCTTGTTTGACCATGAAATGACATTTCTCAAAATTTAAGACAAGGTTGATTTTAGTACATCTTTCCAAAACTTTTTCAAGACTATCCAAGCAATGATCAAAAGAATCACCATATATCGTGAAGTCATCCATGAATACCTCCTTGCATTGCTCTAGAAAATCCACAAAGATGCTCATCATGCACCTTTGGAAAGTTGCCGGTGCATTGCATAAGCCGAATGGCATACGCTTGTAGGCATAAGTTCCAAAAGGGCAAGTAAATGTTGTTTTTTCTTGGTCCTCTAGAGCAATGTGTATTTGGAAGTATCCCGAATAGCTATCTAGGAAGCAATAATGAGACTTACCGAATAATCGATCGAGCGTTTGATCGATAAACGGAAGTGGAAAATGATCTTTTCTAGTGACCGTATTCAACCTTCGGTAGTCTATGCATACTCGCCAAGAGTTTTGCACCCGTGTTGCTATGAGCTCCCCGCTTTCATTCTTAACTGTGGTTACCCCGGACTTCTTAGGTACAACTTGAACGAGACTTACCCATTCACTATCCGAAATAGGGTAGATGATGTCTGCCTCAAGTAACCGTGTTACCTCTTTCTTGACAACTTCCAAAATAGTAGGATTTAATCGCCTTTGAGGTTGTCTTACGGATCTAGCTCCATCTTCCAAAAAGATACGGTGCTCACACACTTGGGGACTTATCCCCACTAGATCCGCCAAACTCCACGCTATTGCCCTTTTGTTCTTCCTCAAAACGCGTAGCAACTTCTCGTCTTGTTGAGGATTGAGTTCCCTTGCTATAATCACCGGAAAGTTGTGGGCTTCATCAAGGTATGAATACTTTAAGTGGGGTGGTAATGGCTTCAATTCTAGCTTTTGCTCTTGGCTTGTCACTTGAACTTTTTCACTTGGATCTTCACTATTTTCTTCAATCATATATTTCTCTTCTAGCTTTGCACAATGCACTTTCGCCACAATGTTGTCAATTAAATCACATTGGAATGCGGAATGGTTCTCTGGTGGGTGCCTCATTGCTTCTTCTAGACTAAAACTTACAACTCTCCCATCTATCTCGAATGAGTAAGTTTCCGAATAGGCATCCAACTTGAATCTAGAGGTCCTCAAAAATAGCCTCCCAAGTAGGATAGATGATGCCCTCTCGGATTTTCTTGGTGGCATCTCAATGATATGGAACTCAATTGGGAATATCAAACCCTTTATGTCGACCAACACATCTTCCGCAATACCCAACACGGTTATTATGCTCTTGTCTGCCAAGACAAACCTAGCCGCTGACCGCTTCAACGGTGGGAGCTTCAATAGATGATAAATGGAAAGAGGCATAATACTAACGCATGCACCAAGGTTGCACATACAATCAATGAATTGGACTCCATCAATGACACAAGAAACTAAGCAAGGACCCGGATCAACACACTTTTCCGGAATGGATCCCATCAAAGCCGAAATGGAACTACCCAATGGAATGGTTTCTAACTCATGAATTCTATCTTTGTTCATACACAAGTCCTTAAGAAATTTCGCATATTTAGGCACTTGGTGTATAGCATCAAAGAGGGGGATAGTTACCTCCACTTTTTTGAACACCTTTACCATTGTTGGGTCAAGCTCCACACGCTTCTTAGCCTTTCTTACCAATGTAGGAAATGGAATTGGTTGAGCCACTTCCTCCAAAATTTGCTTCTTTCTAGGGACTTCACTCCTTGGTTGTGGTTCTTCATCTTCAACTATTACATGTGACTCCTCCTCCTCTTCAATTTCTTCTATCTCAACTCCATCTTCTTCTTGAGCAACTTTCATCTGGTTAGATGCTGTTGAATCTCTTTCTTTCAATTGCGTTCCGGACCTCAAGGTTATGGCGTTGACGCCACCTTTGGGGTTAGGAAAAGGTTGAGAGGGTATGGCACTATAGGTTGATGCTTGAGGAGTGGGAATAGAAGGTGGCTCCATGCGAGCAATGAGAGCTTGGAGAGTAAAAGTGAAGCCATTAAGACTTGAGTTGAGGGTGTTTTGGCGTTCCTTTTGTCCTTGGAGTATAGATCGGAGTGTGTCATCTTGAAGGGTAGGTAATTTGTGGTACTTGGAGTTGATTGGGTGGAAGTGGTTGTCTATGAGGTGGTATGTAGGTTTGATAGTTCCTTCCTTGATTTGGTTATTGGTTTGGGGGGTTTTGTGAGTAGCGGTTTTGTGAAGTGTTGTTGTTCCATCTTTGGTTGCCTCCGTTGTCCCTTCCTCCTTGTTGATAATTGTCCCACCAACTTTGGTTAGAGCTATCCCTCTATCCTTGATTGGAGTTATTACTCCCTTGGCTATAGTTGCCTCCTTGTTGGGGGTACCCTTGGTTATAGTTGCTCCCTTCGTTATGGTATCCTTGATTGGAACGTTCATAGTAGGGGCGATCATAAAAGTTGTGGGTAGCTGCTAGAGTGTTATCTTCTTGGAGACTTGGACATTCGTCCGTGTAGTGGGAGTAGCATGAGCAAATGCCACACACTCTTTGGGGGACCAATTATTGACATTGTTGGTTTTGAGGAGAAGGTTGTTGTTGATATGGAGGTTGTTGTTGATTCACTTAGAGTTGCTTTAGAAGGCTTGTCATTTCACACAAAGTCTTGGTAAGAGTAGTGGCCTCACCACTAGAAGAAACTTCATTTACGGCCTTTGGACGGTTGACTCTTCGTCTAGCATGTTGAGTGGACTCGGCCAAGTTGGTAATGAGTTGCCATGCCTCCTCTGCCGTCCGATACTTTGACAAAGAACCGTTGCTTGAAGCATCCAATAAATTCTTATCTTGCTCCCTCATGCCTTGGCACACATAGCTAAGCAAGACTTGAGTGTCAATCATATGGTTGGGACATAAATCAAGAAGTTTGCGAAACCGTTCCCAATATTTATACAAAGTTTCCATCTCGCCTTGTACAATACATGAGATCTCCTTCCTTAGCTTGTCCGTCATTTCCACGGGCATGAACTTATCAAGGAATTCTCTCCTAAGCAAATCCCAATCGGACACAACATCACTAGGCAAGGTATAGAATCACTCCTTGGCTCTTCCCTCAAGAGAGAAGGGAAAGGCAAACAACCATATAGCCACTTCATCGGATTCTTCCCGCCTAGTAGTCGAGCATACACCATGAAAGTCCTTGAGGTGTCTAATTGGATCTTGTGCGGGAAGTCCATGGAATTTTGGTAAGAGATTGATGAGAGCAGTCTTGAGTTCAAAGTTTGCATTTAAGTTGGGATGAAGCACATGTAGAGGTTGGAGAACAAAATCCGGTGCACCGCTTCCTTGAGAGTAACTCTTCTTGGAGCGGCCATGTTGTCAAAATCTAGATCAAAAGAAAAACTATTAGTATTATTAACAGAAGAGTAATTGGTGCCTTCGTTGGATGACGATGATATGGTTGGTGAATTGGTAAGAACTTTTTCAGCTTCCTCAAAGACCAACCGCCTCCGAGCTTGCCTAATATGAAGCAAGGTTCTTTCAATTTCCGAATCAAAGGGTGCTAAGCTCGGATTTGGTAGTGAACGCGTCATACAATGAAGGAGATAAGAAACTCATGACATCAATCGGCATCTAAACAAAGACTAATCCTAACTAACAATCAAACAAGCAAACAATCAATTAAGAGGGAAATGCAAGTATTCACATATCAACATATTCACACTAACCAATAGAATGGCACACATAAGCAACTCCCCGGCAACGGCGCCATTTTTGATGAACATAAATTTATGCCGATTAAAAACTAGTGATAAATCTGATCGTGAGTATAGTCTAACCAACATACGAATACCGCATCAAATAATTCTAAAATCTATGACCGAGAGTATTGATCACGGGTCGTTCTCTCTAGGAATTGCTTTAGAATGTGCATCCTTGGTTAGGAAAGCTTTTATGGTTTTGAGAGTTGGTGCAAGGATTCAAAATAGCAAAGCGATCAACAATTAATTGAAATAAAAGCCTTGGCCAAGGGTAAGCGTTGGAAGTTCCATCATTATAGTTTCCTTCAATTATGATAAGAGTTGATTATTGCTTCACTTAGTTAACCCCCTAACAATGGAGGAAAGTCAAGTGAGAGTAACTAACTTGAGTCACAAGTCCTAGTCTCACCTTAGGGAAGTCTAGCTTTAGTACACTCCAAGCCAATTAGCAATTCTCAATTCATAATCTACAATTGATATCCACTATTCAAGTGTTTCCAATAACTCAACCCCTAAGCCAAGTAAGAGAAATCTACTCCATAGCTAAGGTTGTCATTATCACAAACAATTGGTAGGCAATTATAAAAAACATGATGCAATTGAGAGAAGAGAATTGAATTAAAGCTATCTATTCCAAACAATCATCAACAATCACACAATTGAATGAAACCTCAATTCATTAATCCATATTCAAAGTAACAAAGTGAACCAAATCTAGATCTAAGAAATTGAACCAAAAGAACATCAATTAAGAGTAGAAGAAGAGTAGATCTACACTTGTAGCAAAACAAAAAGTCAATTAGCAATAGATCTCACCAAGAATTCAAAAGAAACTTGCAATGGAGGATGAAAACCTAGAGAGAAGTTGGAGTTTCTCTCTCTAAAAACAAAATATAACAAACTTCCTAAAAATATCTGGAAGAAAAAAATGACTCTCCCTAACACCCCTAAGCCTTGGCCTTCTTAAGCTTTTCCCTCCAAAATCTTCTCCAAAACAGGGCCTGGGAACCCCTTGAAATTGCCGGGCACGTGTTTCATTTAAAAAATCATGTGCGCACATCGAAGCGTACGCGCACTGCACGCGTATGCATCCTTGGGCTCTTTTGCGATCTGCGCGCAAGCATACGATGCGCGCGAGTGTCATAAGGGATATGGCCCAGCCATATAAGCGCGCCGGCTCCTTGCTCGGCTCCACTGCGCTGGCTCTGGATGAGCGCATCCACGCGTACGCGCACGATGCACGTGCGGCGCATGTCCAAACTTCAATTCCTTGATTTGTTTCATGCTCCTTCCATTCATGCATGCTTCCTCTATTCCCCTAGGCCATTTTTTTGCCCTAAAACTTCTGAAGTCACTTAATCAAATGGATCAAGGCATCTAATGGTAATTGAGGAGGATTATAATATCTCAATTTTTGATGCAAAAGAAGCATATTTTCATCTATGAGGTAAAATGGGAAAGAGACACAAAATCATGCACTTTTATATGAATAAGTGTGGAAGATCATTGATAAAACCCTTAGATTCTATGCATGATAAACCCTAAAAACGGGGTTTATCAATAGGCATAGAAAAAATTCTCTTCTTATGTCGATCTATAATATTCTTCTTGAAATCAGAAACTGTGACTTTTGTCTGAACCTCAAATTTTGATCCTTCGGAATCCTAAATTGCGATAAATTATTGCATATGCTCCATGTCAATGGCCAATTTGACCAAATCCTCCATGGTCTCGTAACAGTAGTGTTGTACTTTATCTGCAAGGTCTTCACATAATCCAAGCAAAAATCGTTCCATAAGGACCTCGTGACTCCTTTTAATATTGGCATTGTCCATTAAATAAAGAAACTCCTTGTGGTACTCCATCACTGATTGTGAACCTTGTTGTAACCTACAAAATTTTCTAAAAAATTCGTTATGATATGATGATGGTACAAACTAACTTCTCATTATTTTCTTCATCTTTTTTCAGCTACAAATTGGGCTCTTTCCATACCGTCTTCTCGATTTTCCTAATTCGGTCCACCAAATACGGGCATCATCGAAAAAATTGGCTTGTACCAGTCGAACCTTCTTTTCTTCTGAAAGGATGCAATTTGCAAAAATCGACTCTACCTTCCTTTCCTATCCAAAATAAGCTTTAGGATCATTCCTCCATTTAAATGCAGGGATTTGTAACTGAGAACCCTTTTTTGCATATGAGATTCCTCCATCATCACTATCGTAATACTCAATCATTATTTTTTTTTTACTTTTTTGTCTCTAAAGTGAATTTACAGAAATTAAAGAGAAAAAACAAAGAGACTAAACAAGACTCATGAAACATATAGATAAATAAGAATTTACCTACGACCTGTAACTGATACTAGATGATAAGAAGTTAGAATGAAGGATAAAGGGATAAGAAAAGGATGGAGAAAAGACGCAACAGAAAAGATGTAACAACCCGAGTTTTTGAAAATCAAATAATTAGTTATTTGTAATTTATTATATTTTTTCAGAATTTTATTTTAAGAATATTATTTTACAAAAGGTAAATAAATAGAGTTTCATTTTAAATGAAGTTTAAATTAATTAGAATTTTTATATAATCTTTATTAAAATTTAATATTTCACATAATTTCAGTAATTAAATAATAAAAAAGAATTATTTTTAATAGAGTACATTTAGTTTTAAAATTATTATAAAATTATTATCAAAATATCTATTCTATCCAAATTCTTTTATAAAATCCTTAATTTCTAACCCAACTTCCCAAATTGAAAATCACAAACCTTAACCCTAATTCCCCAAATCCATAAATTTCCAATTAGAAACCCTAGAACCCCACCCCTTCTGAAAGAAGGAAGCTAAGCACCGCGGGAAAGAGAAAGGGAAAAAAGGGAGAAGAGGTCACCGGCAGGAGAAAGGGGAGACCGCCACCATCATTGGCACCTGATGCGAGGAGAGGGAGAGCTTGCGCCGCACCTCCATCGCTGTGGACCCGTTGAAGCTAGCGCGAGAGAAGAGAAGGAAGGGGCGCTGTCTCACGCCGTTGTTGTCACACCTCGCTATCATCACCGTCGAGACCGCCACCACCGTTGGAGTCGCGAACTGAGAAGGAAGAAGTCGATCCTGTCACCACCGCTATGTCTCGTCACTACTGTACGCCGCTAGGTTTGTCGCCGACGCCATTCATTCCAGCCGCCATTGGAGTCACCAGGATGGGGAGCCTGATGCGAGAGAAACAGCGCGAAAGGAAGAGGGAGAGAGGTCCAAGGCTGAACTGGTTCCTACCACTGCTGTTCTGCCATGCCGCTGCTAGGGCCAAACACCATCTCCAAGCTCATCACCATCGCTCAGGTCATCGGAATCAACCGTTGGAGCTATGGATGCGTTGTACTTAATTCCTTTGGGTACAGTAAGTTATCTTTGCTCTGAAAACTCCTTAAATCGTTGATTTTGTTATACGTTTCTATGGTTCTTGTGATGTTAATGCCTTAAGATCGAATCCAGGTTATTGCATGTTGGTGATTTTAAGTTGCTGTTGTGGCCGGGGATATAGTGGAGCTGTGGTTATAGCTGCCGCTGAGGGCGGGCTGAGAGAAAAGGATTTCTTTGATGCGTTTAGTTTTGCGAGTTTCAACGAGCTGATGTAGGGGGGATTTCTTCAACTCAATTTACTATCAAAAATTTTTTTAAGTTGATATTAAGATGAAAAATATATTTTTATGATTTTGTAAGTCTTATGAATTGAACCAAGTTGCCTTGAATGACTGTAAATGCTAGTTTGAATGGTTTATTGATTAATTGAAAATGTTTAGTTGGGTTTTGTACTTGGTTTAAAGTTATTATGATGATGATTGGATTATGACTGTTTCTAATTATTGAGTTGGAAAGTTGGTTTGATTAAATACTATGTCAAATCATTTTCTTGGTTTGGGATTAGTTTGATATTGAAAATGAATCGGCATTTGGAACGATTTGAGATATTGGGAATGGGTTTTGTTGACTTATCAGAAATGATTTTAAGAATTGGAAATGATTTTGACATTAGAAATTGGTTTGAATTGTTTGTAATGAATTGAGATTTAAAGATGATTTCTAATATTAGAATTAGTTTGAGTTATTGAAAATGATTGAAAAGAGGTTGAGAAATGGTTTGGTTGGGACCCTTGAAGGGTGGCAAAAGTTCCGGTTTTAGAGGAGATACTGTCAAAAATTTTATAAAACTTTGAGACTTTGTTTGAAGTGTTATTTAAAGGAAACTTTGGTTTAAGAATCATAATATTTGATTTTGGTTTTATTATGAAAAGATGATTTATTATGAGGTTGATTAAGACTCTTGTTTGGGTGAAAAGATGTTTTATGAAAGAAAATGGATCTAAATTGTTTTTAAAAGAAAGATTTTTATATTTGAAACATCTGGGCTGTACACAAGGGTTGTGGCTTAGTTCCACTTGCTCCGGATCAAGCTTTTAAGACAGATGTAGTTTTGAATGTGAATTTTGACCAGGCAAGGATCATGGTAGTGTACCGCTTGTCCAGTGTTGTGATATCTGTGAGGATCTGGTGGTGTATCGTTCACTGATGAGGGAATATTTTATACGCTTTTTAGCATCATTTTCATATAGTTTTTAGTATGTTTGTTTAGTTTTTATTAAGTTTTTATAGGTTTTAGTGTTAAATTCACATATTTGGATTCTACTATGAGTTTTTGTGTTTTTGTGCAATCTCAGATATTTTCTGGCTGAAATTGAAGAGCTGGAGCAGAAGTCTGATTCAGAGACAGAGAAAGCACTGTAAATGCTGTCCGGATCTGACCTCCTTGCATTTGGAAGAGCTTTTCTGGAGTTACAGAAGTCCAAATGGAGCGCTCTCAATAGCTATGGAAATCTGACTTTCAGAGCTTTCCAGCAATATATAATAGTTCATACTTTGCTTCGGATTAGAAGATCCAAAACTGGCGTCTAATGCCCAAAGAGCAGATACCAGTGTCTAAACGCCCAAAGAGGACCCCCTAGCTAGCGTTCCAGGCCTAGAGACCTCAAAGCACGTGGATCTCATCAAAGCTCAGCCCAAACACTCACCAAGTGGGCCCCAGAAGTGAATTTTAGCACTAAATAGACTGTTTTACCCTTACTAGTCATCTGTTTAGTATTATTTTACATAATCATTTGAACAACATACTAGAGAACAACTATTATTTCAAGTTTTACTTTGTATTTTACATCAGTATGAGTTTCTAAACCTCCTAGGTTTAGAGGAGGAGCCTTGCTGAGTCCTATGAATTAATAAAAGTATTACTGTTTCTTCTTCGATCCGTGTTTGATTTATTTCTAAGATGTATACTCAATCTTCATCGTGGTGAATAAGATGATCAGACAATCAGCTCTATTCATCACATTAAGATGAACGTGCCTGATAAACACCTGCGTCTACTTGGGTTCGTGTGAATACGTGACTGGAAAGCACGAGCTAACAGCTATGTTTATACATCTCTCAGACGACTAATCCACAACTTCGTTGGGGACTTCTTAAGACACCAGTTCAGCCTATTTTTGGGGAGATTAGGCTCTCTGTGGTATAGGCTAGAATCCTAAGAAGCAACATCCTCTGATCCAGAACATTTGACCTTGTCTGTGGGATTTTGAGTAGGATCGCCAAGAGAATGAACTGCTAGTACTTCACCCTTCGTCAGATCGGATGACCACGGCCAATGGCGTTAAATCTATAGCAGAGGAGATCAATGACCACGGCCCATGGCGTTGATCACATACAGCCTGCCATAGAAGAGATTACTCACAAGAAAAGAAGATAGTAATGCCAGAGTTAATTCAGAAAGGCAAAGTAACTCCAATCCTCAACTACATTCCTATTACTGATTGCTCTTTTACATACATTACTCTTACAACTTCAAATCAACAACCTTCTGATATGCCTGACTAAGACCTGCAAGATAACCATATCTTGATTCAAGCTAACAATCCTTGTGGGATCGACCTTGACTCGCTCAGATATTACTTAGACGACCCAGTGCACATGCTGGTACAGCAGTACGAAAGTGTGGGGATTCGTGCTACCACTCACAAGTAGTGGGGATCGTGGTTCTGTACCGCCATTGAGTTTGTTATTTTCCAATTGAAAACATCTGTGGGAATTGGGGTGGTTTACCACCTGCAGATGGTGGGGATTGAGGTGGTTTACAGCCCACCAGGTGAGGATCGTAGTACTGTACCGCTCACCAGTTTCTAAGAGGACGATATGTGGGTTAGCTACAAGATGTGTTAGGTTCTGGCAAAGTAACTGACACGTGAGCTCACGGCCAGTAGGACAGGCATGCATTATGTTGCATTTGTATGCTTTGTTTGGGTGTGCTTAAGTATTTTGGTTTTCCTATTTGATGAATTCTGTTCAACTGGTAACTATGATACTTGCTGTAACTGTTCTTTATATGTGTTTTCCTTGAATTTGTTTGTGTTTGTGATTGATTTTGTTTGAGATTGAGTTTCGATGGTGAATTATTTATAATTGGGCCAGAGGCTGAGGTGATTTGATTTGGGCCAGAGGTCAAAATTTGATTATACATTGGGTCGGAGGCTGTGATTGGTTGTATTTGGACCGTAGGCCATAAATGATTGAATCAGTGGTAAGTTTTGGTTAAAATGTTATTTTTCTTGAAATTTTTGTAAGAAAAATGCGAATTTTAAATTTAAATAATAAACTGATAATCACTGCATTTTGAAAATAGTTTTATTTACAATATCTTGTTATGACAATTCTTAAAAATCCTTTTACTGAGAATCCTTTCGAGGACGATGTTCTCACTCCCCTATAGAATTCTCTGTCCAGGATGGACGAGGAAGCTAATGAAGTTTTTTTGATAAGTCTTTAGATGTACTATTTCTGTTTGTATGTATATTCGTCATAGTTTTTTTTAAAGCATAGTCAGTCCATTCCTAAGGCTCTAATAGGAACGAACTGCTCTGATACCTTAATGTAACACCTTAACTTTTAGTACCTCATGATCGTACTAAAATCCCAGGTGTCACATACCTCTAAACCTTTTTACTTTATACTATATTTATTTAATATTGAGCCTTCGCAAATACGAATCGAAATTTTAAACAAGAAATTGAAAGGAGACTTTATTTTATAACACTTAACCACAAAAGTATATATATTCACATAGCTTTATATACATAGACTTATTCAAAAACTCTCAATTACAAGTCCTTCCCCTCTAAAAGTCAAAACAATAAATGGCAGGGGGAAAGTAAATTTAGGACTAAACCAAATACAGGAAATATGAATACATATATTTACAAAACTCTGTGGATCAGTCGTAGCTCTTCGCCAAGGATTTCCAAACCTGTCACTGAAACAGAAGATCTGTAGGCGGTGAGAACGTCGTCCTTGCTTGTTCTCACTATAGGGTTACAGAAAATGCTATAACAAGATACGTAAAATAAAATTATTTTTAGAGTACAGTGCTCATTGCTCGTCTTATGTGTCTTTCCAAAAACCGTGGGTACACATTCAAAATCCAGAAAATCCCTTTTTGAAGACTTGGTAAATTTCTCAAATATTTTAAAACAAAAGCTTTTTCCTTTCTTGCAAAATCTGAAAAGTTTTTCCTAGACAGTATCAATGACCAACATGTCCCAAGCATAGGTTCAATTAAGTCTATGCTGTTAGAGTTTGATTTTTCATACTTTTCTGTGCGTACGCATGCCTCACGCGTACGCATGAGTGAGAGTTTCGTCAGGCCACACGTTGTAACACCCTAACTTACCTCATGATTATACTAAAACTCCGAGCGCTACATACCTCTAACCCTTTTTATTTTAATATTTACTATGTTTATCCTTTACGACTACGAACCAGAATTTTACTGAAGAAAACGAAAGCTCTTTACTTTTAACCACTTAGCCAAACTGATACATATACTTACATAATCACATAGCGTTATGTGCATAGACATATACCAAGATTTTCAAATACAAGCCCTACCCTTGTAAAAATCAAAGACAATAAATGGCGAGGGAAAAATCCAAGGCTAAACCAAATACTGAAGATACGGATACATATGTACATAAAGCTCAGACGTTCAATTGCGGCTCCGCGCCAAGGATTCCTGAACCTGTTGCTGAAAGGGAAAATCTGTTGGGGGGTGAGAACGTCGTCCTCACATGTTCTCAGTAGGAAAAGTGAATGTTGTAAAAGTAATGAACAAAATGCGAATAATTGACTTTACTCAGTAAAACTATTCTCTTATCAAGCCCTTGAAAATACTTTTTAATTTTACTTTAGACAATTAATTGCTTTCTTTAAATTTTCTAAACTTAAAACAAAATTCATTCACAACATTAATTCTTAATCTCTTTAATACATAAACTAATAGTACTAGAGACCCAATTGAACACACAAGCAAGGCAGAATAAGACAACTAGCACAATCATAGGGAAAATACAACAAGCAAAATGCAACCAAATGTAAATGTGCAAATAATATGATGCATGTCTGTCCTATGCAGGCCATGAGCTCATGCATCGGTTGTCTACCCGCAACGCGACGTTATTTAGGGTGAACCCCAAATATGGTTTCTTTACCATGTCAGTCAGGCACAATTATCATCATGGACGAACCCATGTCAGTTAGGATATCTTGGCATCACGGTAAGAAACAGGCTATCAGTTAGGCGAACATTCCCGCATTAGCAACTTTAGGTTATCAGTTAGGCGGGCACTTTCGCATTAGCGGTTTGGCACAAAGGCCCATTCAACATACAATATGCTATTATAACTAGGCGGACATTTCCACATTAGCAATCTTAGGCTATCAGTCAAGCGGGCACTTCCGCATTAGCATTCGGCACAAAGGCCCATTAAAACATACAATATTCAATTATCCTTTCATTCTTAGTTTCTCGTTCCTTTTCTTTTTGTCATATCTCCGCATCACCAAATAATCAATCATACCTCCGCATCACCACATATTTATTCACACCTCCGCATCACCATATTATTAATTACACCTCTGCATCTCTAGAAATGTGCACTTGTAGTCGCTCGTCCCTTGTAACATCAAAATGCTTAATTCCTAAGTATCCAAACTTCTTTAACTTTTTATCAAGATAAAAGTCATTTTCTTAATAAACCTAACCCAATTTATAAACAAAATCTTTTCTCAATAGATTTAACTTAATACATTATACTTTTCTTAATAAATCGTAATCAATTAATACGATTCTTAAATTGAATTTTCTTTTAAATAACGCTTTAAACAAAGCCTCGTCGTTTTATAAAAATTTATGCAACATTTCTTCTATAATTCAGGTTTTGCCACCCCCCAAGGATCCCTTCCAATCCATTTCAATTCTCAAAAACCCTTCTTGATAATTCAAACAAATCAAATTTTTAATACAAAACACTTTTTTTCAATATGAGTAAATATGTAAACCAAATCTTTTTTCTAACATAGAGTCATTTCTCAAAATAAGCTTGTAAATCTGGTTTCTAAAATAAAATTACTTTTTCGTATATTTCTACAAAAATTTAGACAGAACTTCCCCTTAAAAATAAACTTTACCACCCTCGCGGGCTCCTTCACTTTTATCATTTCTTAACTTATCTCAATTCAAACCAGTACTCAATTCAGAATCAATAAATTAGTCAAGCCAGCAATTTCATCCATCCCATATAATTCCGATCAATACTCTAATCTCAATTCATACATCATTTTACCAAAGCATGCACATAATTTATTCACAGCCACAGTTTTAACAACTCTCATCACAACCATCTAAAAATCAGAATCTTTAGCATTCACAAACATTCAGGAAACCAAACACATATTCATTAAATTCAATTATTTTCAAAATCACAAATCCAACACAAATTCGTCATTCAACCAGTCCAGACAGTCATAAATTATTTGCAATTACTCATTAAGCTTTTAAGCATTCATGAATTAAAAATTTTTAATTTAAAAACGAAATCTCCTAACTCCGTACGAAATCAAAATCAACGAAAATTTTGGAGAAGTTTTCTGATCAAGCTGCTGAAGAAGAAAACGTCAGTAATCGCCTGTACCTCGTAGAACTCTAATTGGCTGTACTCAAGGAGAAGAGGAGTTACGTCACCATCAACTTCTATCGGATAAAAGTAATGCTAATGTAAAGAAGAAGAATACAAAATTTTTATCGAATTAAATTTTTTATTAGAGTTACGAATTACAAAAAATCGAATTTTGAAGCTCAAGAAAGTTCACAGTTTCTTTTTTTCTCTCTTGCCTTACCCAAAAATAAAGCATGCATGGCCGATTAAGTACTAATGATCATGTTTTAGGGAAAATGTTACACGTAAAGGAGGTTTATGTGTCATTGCGTTGGTTATTAATTAAATGAAACATGTGTCATGCTTGAAAATATATATATATAGAAATTTTAGAGAGATTTTTTGTCGAAAAATAAAAAAAATGGATTAGTATAAATTACAGACGGAAAAGAGAATCCATCTATAATTCCGTCAGAAAAATTAATTTTTTTCTGTGAGAAATGGTTACAGACGGAAAATCCGTCTGTAATTAAATAGACAAAATGCTGCGTTTTATTAAATTATTATAGACGAAAAATTCGTCTGTAATTTAAATTTTCCGTCGGAAATATTAGATTAACCCTAGCTCAGATCTTACCCTCCCTCGATCCATTCACACTCCACACAAGTTTAGCAGGATCTTCTTCCTCTCTCCATCCACGCTCTCTCCATCGCTCCGTCCATGCTCTCCCCATCGCAGGAGCTTCTTTCACCACCGCCGCTCTCCTCATCGCTCCGTCCACAAAAAAGCTCCATCCACAAAAAAGCTCCATCCACGAAGAAGCTCCATCGCTTACGAGCTCCATTTTCCTGCTTTTGTTTGAGCTGTGTTTCAGTCCCTTCCATTTAGATCTGCGCTTCCAAATTTCAGATCGTGTTCCGGTAACCTCTATTTCTCTTTTTTTTCTGTATTCTCTCTTCGAGTTCTTCATTCACTTGCCCTCACTGCACATTCTTCTTGTCTCACGATCTGATCTCATGGCTCCTAACACTGTTACGGACTTTGTTTTCTTGCCAGATTCAATTTGAGACAATAATCACTTCCGTCATTTCAAAGATCGAATGCAGACATGGTAATCCTTTTGTTTCCTCACAATCCCACACTTCGATATTTTTTTTAGGCTTCTCTATCAGCTACAATTTTGATATGTGCATGTAATTTGAATCTATGATACATTTACATGGGCTTCGTGTTGTGTAATTGTACACACTTACCTTATAATTGAGATCTATTCATGGTGATGTTTGTATTTGAATGTTCTTCAAGATTACTGTTGGATCTTCTGATTTAGCTTATGATACCCGGTATTATTTTCCTTTCTCCTCAAATTTAGCTATGATAGGTTGCTGTAAATTCTATTTCGTACAAAATTGGTGATGAATTAGATTATATGAAAGTTACTTGCCCATTGAGCGTAGCCAAAATTGTGAGGTTGGGCAGTGCTGGATTCCGTTGCAAAATGATGCATTTAACTGGGTTAGGGAATACTTCAGTCTTTCTTTCTATTTGCTTGAATTATCTTATACAACTTTGAATTTATGTTCTGAATTTTTTTCACCTATATACGTTGTACTTGCTGCATCCATTGTGAGTTTTTATTTTAAAGCTTGTCTCTCTAGTATTCCACTCTTTCTTATGTTTCTTTCATATTCTCTTGGAATTTTTTCCTACTAGCTAAATTATTGATAAGATTATGAAACTTTCTTTGACCCAAGGCTTCGGAGATGAAATGGGACTTTCTGATGAGGGCTTATCCTCTTTTCTATATCCTTTGATATTTGGATAAAAATTTTTTTTCTATTATTTTCATACCCACTCTCACCTCTGCCAAAAAAATGCAGGAAGCTGATCGAAACAACAATGGGAAAGCTGCACACTCGGCATGGAGGAATTATGATGACTTCAATGAATACTTTTGGTCAGCAAACTGATGCCTCAACACATTTTGAATGTACCTTAGATTTTGCTTAGTTGTGTATCCTCTTGTCCTCCTTGCAGGAATAGTAGAATTCCTAGGAATCACTACATTCATTCGGTCTCCTACTAATCCTATACCATGTGATAAGGGTATAACATCCATTAGAACAAGTTCTAGTGCTACCTTAATGTCTTCACTCAATAAAGCAGCTTGAACTCCTGCTCCATAAGCAACAGCTTCATCAGGGTTGATACTCTTGCAAAGATGCTTCCCTCTGAAAAATTCTTGCAATAGTTGCTGCATTTTGTGAATTCTAGAAGAACCTCCAACAAGGACAACATCATGTATATCAGACACTTCTATGTTAGCATCATAGAGACAATGATTTACTATTTCCATACACTCTTTGAAGAGTTCCATGTTTAGTTCCTCAAACTTAGCACGGCTGATTGATGAGTAAAAATCAATGCCTTGATATAAAGCATCAAGTTCAATAGTAGCATCAAAAGCAAAGGAGAGTGTTCTTTTTGCTCTTTCACATGCAATTTTCAACCTTCTCAAGGGTTTTGAGTTCCTACTAATATCCATTTTGTTCTTCTTTTTGAACTCTTGTACCAAGTAATTTACCATTCTGTAATCAAAGTCTTCTCCACCAAGATGAGTGTTCCCTGCTGTGGCCTTAACTTCAAAGACTTTATCTTTAACCTTAAGGACAGACACATCAAAAGTACCACCATCAAGGTCAAAAATCAAAATATTTCGTTCTTCTTTAACACTGATACAGGTGAGTTTTAACACATGCATTAGTTAGTTTATTCCTGTCTAATGAAATAAAAGCTTTTGTTCATTTTGCATTTGAAGGAACTATAAATACCAGTTCATTAAATGCAATCTGCTAAGTACATAGATTGAAATTACTCTGTGACTGATTAGAATGAGATTAACAGCAATAATTTTGTGCCCTATCAATATCGTAAACCATCTCATAAATCTGATTACTTTGGCAAATATCAGTTGATGTTAATATTTTACTCCATTGCTTGCATGTGTTAAATTCACTCCTTCATTTATTTAGATTATGATTTTATGCAGGTTTTTTCTGATCTGGAGCATTCTGTATGTAGGATGGTACATCGGCAGGTTTGGTTCTGATTGGTTGATGTTAATGCCTTTTACTATTTAGAGTTAACTTTTTGTGATTTTATGTAACTTATGGGACTTCTATTTTGATTATGGCAAAATGTTGTCAAGTTTATGCATATGATTGATATATATACACAAATATATAGCACTGAAGTCATGGAACAAGTTTTCTTGATTTTGTTCAAAATATTCTCGAGAAAAAAAAACAGCACTGTGGACTCTATATAATATTGATATTTGTAATTTGTCTACAGATTTAAGCATTCTTACCATTCTCCTTTTGCATAGAGCTTGTTCATTAACAGTTAAAATTTTTAGTTTCTAGACTTGTATCTTTTGTTCTTGGCTCTCAAGATGCTTGATTGACTTCTCTAATTAGGGGATCCATTTTCCAAAACCCTTGTAGGTTGCCACAATTGCTTGGTTGGAAGCTGATTCTGTGTGTGGCAGTCACTATGTTACTTGACCTAGAGGGAATGGATTTGCTGTATGTTGTATTGAAAGGCTTGATTTTCGCAGCATTGACATTTTTGATTGTACTATGTTACTTGCAGCTCCCACAGAAATAAGAAAATTATCTGAGTATAAGGAAGATGGGATTCCAGTTGACATTAAATTACCTGTTAAACATGTAATAACAAAGGAGCTTCAGGTATACACTATTTTATGGTATGTTTGATTGATTTTCCCCCTTATTGGTAAACTTCAACAATTTTGTTTTTTCTTCTTCTGCAGCTTTACTTTGACAAAATAACTGAGCTAGTTCTAAATAAGCCTGCTTCTATTCGCTTTAGAAGGGCACTAATTAGCTTGGCAACAGACATGGGACTCCATCCTTTGGTTCCTTATTTCTCACGCTTTGTAGCTAATCAGGTACTTACAAGTTTATATTAGTGACATTCTTTTTTGGTTAATCTTTGAATGATATAGTCATATCTTACAAAAGAGACTTAAACACTCTTCTTTAATATTTTTTCCCAATATCATAACAGGTGGCACAAAACTTGCATAATTTAACACTTTTATTTTCCTTGATGCGTCTTGTCCGGAGCATTCTACAAAATCCTCACATACATATAGAGCTTTATGTAAGTATGCTGTTATTGAAAATGTCTTCACATCTGTAATTTATCAACTTCTGAAGATTGCTTCCATGCTAATATGACAAACTCTTATGGTATAGTGAACTGGTTCAGCTTTCCATATTTTAATGAATTAATAGAGTAATAACAAACACCATTTTGGATGCTTAACTAAAGCAAAGACTGAAGGGAAGTTATACCTTCCTGAACCTTGAGCTATAACTGCAGTTATATGTCCTCTTAGTTATTGTATCTTCCTAATTATGTTCTTTTTCATTTAATTCTGCTAGTTACATCAATTGATGCCACATATCATTACCTGTGTTGTTGCAAAAAGGATTGGAAACAGACTATCTGATAATCACTGGGAGCTTAGGAACTTCGGTGTTAATCTTGTTGCTTCAATATGCAAAAGGTTACCTTTTTTCTATTAAATGATGTCGATCTAGATCACCACTATATTAGAGCTCCTTTAAACATAATGTTCAACTGATTATTCCCGGCCATTGTTATCCCTCTTGATCACCATTATTGCACATTTTTTCCAATTTGTATATAGTTATTCCATAGTACAATGACCAGGAGCAACAAGAAAGTCCAGTGATAAAATGCTTACTTTGGTTTCTCTGTTCAATATGCTTTCATTGTTTAGATCTGAATAGTTCTGTGTTGAATGCTATTTCTTGTTGTTGTTGAGCTGTTAATTATATAATTAGATTCAAATGGAACACTATATCTAGATTAATCCAAGTTAACTGCCTCTATTGAATAGTTAATGACCAGAAGAACTGTAGTTGATAGGTCCTTGACATGCTTTGCAACTTGTTAATTTAAGATTGTGCCTTGGAAGAAACATGAATTCTTCTCTTACACCCTTTCATCATTGAACTGGTTAGGGTGGCCCTGTGCACAAGGTTACTACCTATGCACAACTTAACCATTGTATGTGGAGAGGTTGTCTAGTGGTTGGCCATGGGTTATGTAAATAATGAAGTTGTAATGACAGTAAACAAGAAAATTTTGATCATGTATGTTATGTATCATTTTCTATTTTGTAATATCACTTCCCTAACCTGTGAAATTTTACAGATTTGGGAATGTTTATCATAATCTTTAGCCATGAGTGACAAAGACTTTTCTTCATGCAGCCCCAAATCGAAAGTCACTGGAACTAGACCAGATGTTGAGGTGAGCTTCACTTATTCATCTCAAGAATACATTGTATATAGATTATGTTGTCACTATTTTTTTATTTTTGTCAGAATTTGATACTTGGGAAATAAATGAGAAATGGAAAAATATAAGGAGGCAGAGAAGCCTGAGGCAGAGGATTAATTAATGACCACACTGTTTAAATCAATGGACACAATAATGATGAATGGTTTCTGTACAGATGAAGTTCCAATTTTAGAACCTAATTAAGCAACCTTATTGTATATTTTGACTTAATCAGAGGACAATAGTTGATGTATCAATACACTTTGTTGATGTATGGTTGTTACTTGTTATTATAATTGATGTATCAACACTTTGTTTATATTTTGAATTATATTGACTTGTTTGTTTATAGTACTTTTCTTTTAGTTTAATAATACGATGAATTTGTTTATTTTTTGAAATATTATAAATATTCAAATACAAATTAGATAAAAATTTGTATTAAATTTATATTTATTTTGTATGAAAACAAGTTTTTTTTGTAATTGGAAAAAAAATTATTTTACCTTACTAACGGATTTACAAACGGATTTTCTGTCTGTAATCAGAGTGTGAGATGATTTTCCAAGGTTCAAATTACAGACAGAAAATCTGTCGGAAAATTTGTCTGTAATTACAGACGAAAAATCTGTCAAAAAATCTGTCTGTAATTACAGACGGAAAATCCGTCTGAAAATCTGTCTGTAATTACAGACAAAAAATCTGTCTTTTCTGTCTGTACTTATAGACAGAAAATCCGTCTGTAATTACAGACAGAAAATCCGTCTGTAATTACAGACAGAAAATCCGTCGGAAAATTCGTCGATTTCAGGAAATGGATGGAGAATTTACAGAGGAAAAATCCGTCGGTAACTGGTAAAAATCCGTCGGTAATTTTCTGACGGAAAAAAATCCGTCGATAAATAATTTCTGACGGAGTTTTTACAGAGGGACAAAATCCGTTGGTAACCAAAAATTCGTCTGTAATAAAGACTAAATCTGTCTGTAAATCTGTCTGTATTAATCCATTTTCTAGTTGTGTTGGCTTATTAAGATAGTTTTTAATTAAAAATTCAAATTAATAGAATAAATTATAATTAAATTAAATTTCAATAACCATAAAATTCTATTTAATTATGTTTGTTAAAAATAATTTTTTAAAAATAAAATCTCAATATAATATAATAACTCATAAATAACTGATTATTTAATTTTTAAAAATTTGGGGTGTTACAAATTTTTTGTTTTGAATTTTCTCGTCAACATATAACTTGCTTATTTTTTAACATTATCTGATTGTTCATGTATATCTTTGCTTACCTGCGAGTTTGATTGCTTACTTGAATCCCTTTAAATATTCATCCTTGACAATACCTATACTTTTATTTATAAATTCTATTTTCTTTGATCTAAGTTCGAATTTATTTTATTATAATAATTTTCGAGGACGAAAATTTTTGTAAGGTGGGTAGAATGTAACAACCCGAGTCAAATAATTAGTTATTTGTGCTTTATTATATTTTTTGAGAATTTTATTTTAAGAAAATTATTTTACTAAAGGTAATTAAATAGAGGTTCATGATAAATGACGTTTAAATTAATTAGAATTTTTATATAGTACATTTGATTTTAAAATTATTATTCCACCCTTCAATTTTATCAAAATATCCATTGTACCCAAATTCTTTTATAAAATTCCTAATTTCTAACCCCAATTCCCAAATTGAAAATCACAAACCCTAACCCTAATCCCCCAAATGCCTAAATTCCCAATTAGAAACCCTAGAACCCCACCCATTCTGAGAAAACGTAGAGAGAAGAGAGAAGGAAGCTAAGCACCGCGGGAAAGAGAAAGGGAGAAGAGGGAGAAGAGGTCGCCGGTGGGGGAAGGGGAGACCGCAACCATTGTTGCCACATGACGCGAGGAGAGGGAGAGCTCGTTCGCACTTCCATTGCTGTTGACCTGTCAAAGCTAGCGCGAGAAAAGAGAAGGAAGGGGCGCTGTCTCGTGCCGTCGCCGTCGCACCTCGCTACCGTCGCCGTGGAGACTGCCACCAGTGTTAGAATCGCAAACTGACGAGGAAGAAGTCGATCATATCACTGCCGCTATGTCTTGTCACTGATGTGTGCCGCCAGGTTCGTCGTCGTCGCCGTTCGTTCTAGCCACCGCTGCCGCCGTTGGAGTCACCGAGAATGAGAGCCCGACGCGAGAGGAATAGCACGCATTGCAGGGAAGAGGGAGAGAGGTCCGAGGCTAAGCTGGTTCCTACCACCATTGTTCTGCCACACCACTGCTAGGGCCAGCCACCATCTCCGTGCTAACCGCCATTGCTCAGGTCGTCAGAATCAAACTTAGAGCTGTTGCTGCATTGTACTTAGTTCCTTTTGGTACAGTAAGTTATCTTTGCTCTGAAAACTCCTTAAATCGTTGATTTCGTTATATGTTTCTAAGGATCTTACAACGTTAGTACCTTAGGATCAAATCCCGGTTATTACATGTTGGTGATTTTAAGTTGCTGTTGTGGTTGTGGATATAGTGGAGCTGTGGTTACGGCTGCCACTGAATGCGGGATGAGGGAAAAGGGTTTTTTTGACGCGTTTGGTTTTGCGAGTTTCAACGAGCTGAGGTAGGGGCAATTTCTTAAACTCAATTTATTATCAAGAATTGTTTTAAGTTGATATTAATATGAAAAATATATTTTTATGATTTCATAAGTCTTATAAATTGAACTGAGTTGCCTTGAATGAATGTAAATGCTAGTTTGAATGGTTTATTGATTGATTGAAGATGTTTAGTTGGGTTTTATACTTGGTTTAAGGTTATTATAATGATGATTGGATTGTGACTGTTTCTGATTATTGAGTTGGAAATTTGGTTTGATTAAATACTATGTAAAATGATTTTCTTAGTTTGAGGTTAATTTAATATTGAAAATGAATCGACATATGAAATGATTTGAGATATTGGGAATGGGTTTTGTTGATTTATCGGAAATGATTTTGAGAATAGGAAATGATTTTGACATTGGAAATTGGTTTGAATTGTTGGTAATGAATTGAGATTTGAAGGTGATTTCTGATATTGGAATTAGTTTTAGTTATTAGAAATGGTTGAAAAGAGGTTGAGAAACGGTTTGATTGGGACCCTTAAAGAGTGGCAAAAGTCCCAGTTTTAGAGAAGATGTTGTCAAAAATTTTATAAAACTCTAAGATTTTATTTGAAGTGTTATTTAAAGGAAACTTTAGTTTAAGAATCATAATATTTGACTTTGGTTTTGTTTTGAAAAGATGATTTATTATGAGGTTGATTTGAGATTCTTGTTTGGGTGAAAATAATTTTTATGAAAGAAAAATGGATCTGAATTGTTCTTAAAAGAGAGATTTTGATATTTGAAACACCTGGGCAGTATGCAAGGGTTATGGCTTAGTCCCACTTGCTCTGGGTCAAGATTTTAAGAAAGAAGGGTTTGAATGTGAATTTTGACCTGGCAAGGATCGTTATGGTGTACCGTTTGCCCAGTGTCGTGATATCTGTAAGGATCATGGTGGTGTACCACTCACAGGTAGTGGGGATCGTGGGGTTCTGTACTGCCCACGAGTTTGTCATTTTCCAATTGAAAACATCTGTGGGGATCGGGGTGGTTTACCGCCCGCAGATAGTGGGAATCGAGGTGGTTTACCACCCACCATCCAGGTGAGGGTCGTGGTACTGTACCGCTCACCATTTTTTAAGAGGACGATATCTAAGTTATCTACCGGATGTGTCGGGTTCTGGAAAACTTACTGACACGTGAGCTCACGACCAGTAGGACAGGTATGCATTATGTTACATTTGTATGCTTTGTTTGGGTGTGCTTAAGTATTTTGGTTTGCCTATTTGATGAATTATGTTCAACTGGTAACTATGATACTTTCTGTAACTATTCTTTATATGTGATTTCCTTGAATTTGTTTGTGTTTGTGATTGATTCTATTTGAGATTGAGTTTCGATGATGAAATGTTTTGAATTGGGCTGGAGGCTGAGGTGATTTGATTTGAGCCAAAGGCCGAGATTTGATTATATATCGGGCCGGAGGCTGTGATTGGTTGTGTTTGGGCTGGAGGCCATGAATGATTGAATCAGTGGTAAGTTTTGGTTAAAATGTTATTTTGCTTGAAATTTTTGTATGAAAAATACGAATCCTATATTTGAATAATAAGCTAATAATCACTGCATTTTGAAAATAGTTTTATTTAAAATATCTTCTTAAGACAATTCTTAAGAACCCCTTACTAAGAACCTTTTCGAGGACGATGTTCTCACTCCCCTACAGACTTCTCTTTTCAGGATGGACGAGGAAGTTAATGAAGCTTTTTTGATAAGTCCTTAGCTGTACTGTTTCTGTTTGTAGATATATTCGTCATAGTTTTCTCTCGCCTTTGTCATTATAATTTTGTAAGAGGGATAGGAGCTGTATGATATGTATGTATGTAACATTTGTAAGATACTTGTATAAGAAGTTTTGTTTATATTTATATGCATATTTGTTATCAAATAAAAAGAATTTTGATTTCTCAAAGAAATAGTGATGATCTGATATTCGAGTGAAAGGCTCATATTTTATTTTTATTAAGTATAGAAGTCATCATACTACCCTAGCTATCAGAGTGGCACAACTAGAGGCGTGACATTCTGATAGTGACGGTGTTACAAAAGACACAGCGAAAATATAAAAGGATAGATAACGGTTTTTCTACTAGACCTCTAAGAAATCTGTTCTTAGCAACCTAGGTCACCGGAAGGGATTCCCTACTAGACCTTCAAAAAACCTGTCATTGACAACCTAGATCAGAGGGATGAAAATTGAAAGAAACCACCATGTAGAATCACCATAGTGTTGGATCCTTCAATCTCCTCATGCAACAAGCGAAGCAAATCACTCACCTCACTTAATTACACAATAAAAAAACGTGCATAAATCACTCACCTCACCAAAAGTGTTTAAATAGGCCCTTAACAAACTAACTAAAAGATAAGATAAGATAATTTAATTTAAATCTCCTAAAGATAAGATAGCTCATTTAAATCAGATTTGATCTTATTGGATTAGATCAAATTTGATTTAAATTTTAAAATCTAAAGATATGATAACTAATTTAAATAAGATTTGATCTTATTAGAATAGATCAGACTTGATTTAAATTTAAAATTTTTAAAAATACTACTAAACAAATCAAAAGTAAACTAAATCTTTCAACAAACTCTGACAACAAAACAAACTAAAATAAAGGCCTAAACTTTCGAAAACTAATAATAAAGTATGCCTCCCATTGAATTTGAAAAGCTTTATTAGGCTTCTTATTGTCCTGCCTTAGCCCAATGGGCCTTATGAGTTGTTGTCATTTCAGCACCACTATTTTTTTAGACGGACTCTTGGTCTTCTTGATGTCCAAGACCAGCATGGTACAATTCTTCTAGTATTCAAATCTTTGAACATGACGAGATTACCATTCTGTCCCTTAGCTCTAAAATGAAAAAAATGCCCTCCTGACCACGTATCAATTCCAAATCAACCTAAATCCACTAAACAGGAATCAATTTTTAGGAAATCCCAACAACGACATGAATCATAATCAATAAAAGTAGAAAACAATAACCAGCAGCATTCCAAATCAACTTAAATCAACTAAATAGGACTTAATTTTTAGAAAATCTCAATAACAGGAGTTGTAATCAATAAAACTAGAAAACAATAAACAGAAAATACATGAGCATTGAACATGATACTTACCAATGCCACCATAAGGCCAAATGCGCAACTGTACGATGGCTGATGGTGGAGCGGCATCAGCTGCTGCCTCACTGTTGTGGCTGGACTTTGATGCAGTGGCATCTGTCGCTGGACTCAGCGTCATCGTGAATACGAGTTGCTGAGCGGTAGGAGGCGGTGACATCGTCGTGGATGGCGGCACGTAGTTCGAGTTAGGGACCATGATGAATGGCTAGTCCACTGTAGCGTGACCGGGGTGGTCGGAGTAGAAGGAGAGGATCCAGAACTCCCGAGGGTACCAGAGGAAACCCTTCCTCTACCCCAACCACGGCTGCAACCATGACCGGCAGCTTGATTCGCACCTCTTTCAAACAGTGTCAAACAACTCCAGCAACAATGTTCATCAATTTAATTCAATAATCGAAACACTTTTCAAAGATGAAATTCAAAGTTCAAATTCAAAATCAAATAATAAAAAAAAATTCAATAATCAACAAAATCTCAGCATATTCATAAACTCAAATTCGGCCATCTTTAAACACGTATAAAAATGCAGTCTCCATAATCATCATATACATCATCTAACTAGGTTTTCATATTGAGAAAGAAAAAAAATTAAATAGAAAACAAAGATTTTTTGACAATTTTTTTAATTTACAACAAAATATTTTAGCCTCATATAGAGATTTCAATAAACAAAAGAAAGTATAATCTAATCGAATTTCAACTTGCATCAAGATTAAGCATACAAGCTTCTATTTTTAATATTCGCATTTGAATCTGTTACCTATTGTTGCAGAGGTAGAATCGATTTGAAGAAGAGAAGCTCGACAGCGGCGGTGGTGGTGGCAGTATGAGCAAACACTAGAGAGGCAAAGCTGAGGAGTAGCGTGGTGGCTCTGTGGTGCGGTGCAACGGTTCAAAAAACAAAAAAGGTTAACGGTGAAGGCAAAGAGAGAAAAGGGAGAAGAAGAAGATTGAAGGGGTCTCGGGGGTGGATGTGCTAACGGAGATGGAGAAGGGGCTGTGGTGGTGGTGGTGTCGGCGCAGTAGATAGTGGTTTTGGGGAGAGGGAAGCAGATGCTGGTTTTGGTGGTTTAGTGAGAGAGGGAGTGAATCTGAATAAGGGGAAAAAGGGTTAGCATTTTGAATTTACGTCCCAGTTATCGTCGGACTTTTCTGATAGTAAAACTTTGCAGGTCACCAAAACGCATCATTTCACTAATTAGCTATACCATCAGAAAAATTCGCCGATAAATCCGACGGTAAATAACGGGTGATGAGCGGATAATTTATACGCTTTTTGGCATTATTTTTACTTAGTTTTTAGTATGATTTAGTTGGTTTTTAGTATATTTTTAATAGTTTTTAATTAAAAATCACATTTCTGGACTTTACTATGAGTTTGTGTGTTTTTCGGTGATTTCAGGTATTTTCTGGCTAAAATTGAGGGAGCTGAGCAAAAATCTGATTCAGGCTGAAAAAGGACTGCTGATGCTGTTGGATTCTGGCCTCCCTGCACTCAAAGTGGATTTTCTAGAGATACAGAACTCCAAATGGAGCTCTCTCAATTGCGTTGGAAAGTAGACATCCAGGGCTTTCCAGCAATATATAATAGTCCATACTTTGCTTAAGGATAGACGACGTAAATTGGCGTTCAACGCCAGTTCCATGTTGCAATCTGGCGTCCAGCGCCAGAAACAAGTTACAAGTTGGAGTTCAACGCCAGAAACAGGTTACAACCTGGCGTTGAACGCCCAAAACAGCCCAGGCACGTGAGAAGCTTAAGTCTCAGTCCCAGCACACACCAAGTGGGCCCCAGAAGTGGATTTCTGCACTATCTATCATAGTTTACTCATTTTCTGTAAACCTAGGTTACTAGTTTAGTATTTAAACAACTTTTAGAGATTTATTTTGTATCTCATGACATTTTTAGATCTAAACTTTGTACTCTTTGACGGCATGAGTCTCTAAACTCCATTATTGGGGGTGAGGAGCTCTGCAGCGTCTTGATGAATTAATGCAATTATCTCTGTTTTCCATTCAAACACGCTTGTTCCTATCTAAGATGTTCATTCGCGCTTCACTATGAAGAAGGTGATGATCCGTGACACTCATCACCTTCCTCAATCCATGAACATGTGCCTAACAACCACCTCCGTTCTACATCAGATTGAATGAGTATCTCTTAGATTTCTTAATCAGAATCTTCGTAGTATAAGCTAGAATTGATGGCGGCATTCATGAGAATCCGGAAAGTCTAAACCTTGTCTGTGGTATTCCGAGTAGGATTCAAGGATTGAATGGCTGTGATGAGCTTCAAACTCGCGATTGTTGGGCGTAGTGACAGACGCAAAAGAATCAAGGGATTCTATTCCGACATGATCGAGAACCAACAGATGATTAGTCGTGCTGGGACAGAGCATTTGGACCATTTTCACTGAGAGGACGGGAAGTAGCCATTGACAACGGTGACACCTTACATACAGCTTGCCATGGAAGGAGCCTTGCGTGTGTAAAGAGGAGTACAAGAGAAAAACTGAAATAAAGAACACAAAGCATCTCCAAAACCCCAACATATTCTCCATCATTGCACAATAAGTATTTATATTTATGCCCTTTGACTCTTTACAATTGAAGTTGAAAAACACTGTTGTTCGCATCTTGACTAAGAATAATAAGATAACCATAGCTTGCTTCAAACCAACAATCTCCGTGGGATTCGACCCTTACTCACGTAAGGTATTACTTGGACGACCCAGTGCACTTGCTAGTTAGTGGTACGAATTGTGAAAGGTGTGATTCACAATTCGTGCACCAAGTTTTTGGCGCCGTTGCCGGGAATTGTTTGAGTTTGAACAACTGACGGTGAATCTTATTGCTTAGATTAAGAAAAATTTTTCTTTTTGGTTTAGAGTCTTCTAATATTGTTTTTGGTTAAAATTTTAGAATCCTTATTTTTTTCTTTCAAAAAAAATTTTTTCGAAAATTATATTTTTATAATTGAATTTTTTTTCTTGTTTGATCTTTAGTTTTTCTTGTTTTGTGATTTTTCTTGTTTTTCTTGTGCCTTTTCAAAACATTAGTTTTCAAAAAAAATAATTTTTTCATTCTTAGTTATTTAAAAATACTTCTTCAAAACAAGTGTTACATTTATAACTCAGTTGGCTAGAGCGTTAGTATGTGTTCTTGGCAATTGGGTCAGAATCTTTTATATTCTTTTCAAAATCTTCTTTTTCAAAAATAATTTTTCTATCAAATCTTGTGCCAAACTTTAAGTTTGGTGTTTTCTTGTTGATTTTTCTGTTTTTCGAAAATTTTATTTTGGTTTTCTAAAAATTTTAAGTTTGGTGTTCTTTCTTCATGTTCTTGTGTTCTTGTGAGTCTTCAAAGTGTTCTTGAGTTTTCCTTGTGTCTTGATCTTAAATTTTTAAGTTTGGTGTTCCTTGGTGTTTTCCCTCCAAAATTTTCGAAAACAAGGAGCATTAGATCTAAAAATTTTAAATCTTGTGCTATCTTTTTATTTTTATTTATTTATTTCAAAATTTAAAACTTTTTTAAAAAAAATCATATCTTTTTCAAAACTTCCTAACCACTTTC
>NC_029791.2:86220162-86223633 GCF_000816755.2 Arachis ipaensis
AAGGAGATAATAAACCTCTTTATGATGCCTGGGAGAGATACAGAGAGATGCTAATAAAATGCCCCTCTGAGATGTTTTCAGAGTGGGTTCAGCTAGACATCTTCTATTATGGGCTTACAGAAAGAGCTCAGATGTCTTTAGACTACTCAGCTGGTGGATCTATCCACATGAGGAAGACAATTGAAGAAGCTCAAGAGCTCATTGATACAGTTGCCAGAAATCAGCATCTGTACTTAAGCAGCGAACCTTCCATGAAAAAAGAGGCTAAAACAGTGACTACTGAACTCAGTCCTGCTAAACAAGCTACTGAATTCAATCAGCAATTGGATTTTCTAACAAAACAGTTAACCGAATTCAAGGAGAGACTACAAGAGACAAGGATGGCTAATATAAATATGGAAGAATAATTAAAGCAAACAAAGCAGCAGCTGTCAAAACAAATAACAGAAGAATGCCAAGTAGTTCAATTAAGAAGTGGAAAAACATTAAATACCCCACCTCAAGGCAGCAGGAAGCCAAGAAATGAGCAAACTACCCAAATTCCATCTGAGGACAGTAAGAGCCCAGGGAAAAATAATTCTGGCGCTAAAACGCTAGAAATTGGGTGGAAGGCTGGCGCTGAACGCCCAAACCATGCTCAGGACTGGCGTTCAACGCCAGAAACAAGCAAGGAACTGGCGTTGAACGCCCAAAGGAAGCACAGTTCTGGCATTCAGATGCCAAGAACAGATGAGGAGTTGGCGTCTAACGCCACTCCAGCTTCCAACCCTGGCTTTCAAATGCCAGTGAGGGATCAGACACCTGCAAGTACTGATAATAAATCCCTCAAGAAGGCTTCTCAACCTACCTCTGTAGGAAATAAACCTGCAGCAACTAAGGTTGAGGAATACAAAGCCAAGATGCCTTATCCTCAAAAACTCTGCAAAGAGGAGCAGGATAAGCAATTTGCCCGCTTTGCAGACTATCTCAGGACTCTTGAAATAAAGATTCCGTTTGCAGAGGCACTTGAGCAAATACCCTCTTATGCCAAGTTCATGAAAGATATCTTGAGTCATAAGAAGGATTGGAGAGAAACTGAAAGGGTTCTCCTCACTGAAGAATGTAGTGCATTCATTCTGAAAAGCTTCCCATAAAAGCTTAAAGATCCCGGAAGCTTTATGATACCATGCATATTAGAGGGTAACTGCACCAAGACAGCTCTATGTGATCTTGNGGACTCATTCAGCTCCTGCCTTAACCATTTAGCACTTGTTCTGAAAAGATGCCAAGAGACCAACCTAGTTTTAAACTAGGAAAAATGTCACTTTATGGTGACTGAAGGGATTGTCCTTGGGCATAAAATTTCAAACAAGGGAATAGAGATGGATCAAGCTAAAGTTGAAGTAATTGAAAAATTACCACCACCTGCTAATGTTAAGGCAATCAGAAGCTTTCTGGGGCATGCAGGATTCTATAGGAGGTTTATAAAGGATTTTTCAAAAATTGCAAAACCTCTGAGCAATCTACTAACTGCTGACACGCCATTTGTGTTTGACACAAAGTGTCTGCAGGCGTTTGAGACCCTGAAAGATAAGCTGGTCACATCACCAGTTATTTCTGCACCAGACTGGACATTACCATTTGAACTAATGTGTGATGCCAGTGACCATACCATTGGTGCAGTATTGGGACAGAGGCATAACAAGCTTCTGCATGTCATTTATTATGCTAGCAGTATTTTAAATGATACCCAGAAAAATTACAGAACCACAGAAAAAGAATTACTTGCAGTGGTTTATGCCATTGACAAGTTTAGATCCTACTTAGTAGGATCAAAAGTGATTGTGTACACTGACCATGCTGCTCTTAAATATCTACTCACAAAGCAAGATTCAAAGCCCAGGCTCATAAGATGGGTGTTGCTTCTGCAAGAGTTTGATATAGAAATAAGAGACAGAAAAGGGACAGAGAATCAAGTAGCTGATCACCTGTCCCGGATATAACCAGTAGCAGGAGCATCCCTCCCTCCTACTGAGATCTCTGAAACCTTTTCGGATGAGCAATTGTTTGCTATTCAGGAAGCTCTGTGGTTTGAAGACATTGCAAACTATAAGACACAAGGTTCTCCTTCTGTAACCATGGAAAGGAAGCATGAAAAGCTTCTCTCACTGTAGAGTCAACCAAAGCCCCCACAGTCAAACTCTAAGTTTGGTGTTGGGAGGCCACAACCAAACTCTAAGTTTGGTGTTGGGAGGTCCCAACCTTGCTCTGATTATCTGTGAGGCTCCATGAGAGCTCACTGTCAAGCTATTGACATTAAAGAAGCGCTTGTTGGGAGGCAACCCAATGTTATTTAATTATATCTATTTATTTTCCATTGCTATTTTATGTTTTCTTTAGGTTGATGATCATGTGAAGTCACAAAAACAAATAGAAAATCAAAAACAGAATGAAAAACAGCATGAAAAATAGCACACCCTGGAGGAAGATCATTCTGGCGTTTAAACGCCAGAAACAAGCATCTGTCTGGCGTTTAACGCCAGAAACAAGCATCAGTCTAGCGTTAAACGCCAGAAACAGGCTACATTTGGGCGTTTAACGCCAGAAACAGGCAGCAGTCTGGCGTTAAACGCCAGGATTGCACAGTAAGGGCATTTTGTACGCCTAATTGGAGCAGAGATGCTAAATCCTTGACCCCACAGGATCCCCACCTACCTCACCATTCAAATTCAAAACATTTCCCTCCCAAACCCACCCATTCACACACTTCCATCTCCTCCATCTTCTCCACTTCTTTCTTCTTTTGCTCGAGGACGAGCAAACCTTTTAAGTTTGGTGTGGTAAAAGCATTGCTTTTGTTTTTCTATAATTCAGTGATAGAGCAATTGACTGCAGATCAAAGAGCAACAAAGGCAAGGAAGAGACATAGAGGAGCTCAAGAGCACCATTGGTTCTTCAAGAAGAGGAAGACGCCACCCTCATTAAGGTGGACTCATTCCTTAATCTCCTTGTTCTTATTTTCCTGTTTTTCGTTTACTATGCTTCATGTTTAATTATGTTTGTGTCTTACTATATGATCACTAGTATCTAAGTGTCTATGTCTTAAAGATATGAATGTCCTATGAATCCATCACCTTTCTTAAATGAAAATTGTTTTCTGAAAAAGAAAAAGAAGTACATGAATTTCGAATTTTAAAATAGTTTAATTATTTTGATGTGGTGGCAATATTTTTTGTTTTCTGAATGAATGCTTGAATAGTGCATATGTCTTTTGAATTTGTTGCTTATGAATGTTAAAATTGTTGGCTCTTGAAAGAATGATGAAAAAGGAGAAATGTTATTTGATAATCTGAAAAATCATAAAAATGATTCTTGAAGCAAGAAAAAGCAATAAAGAACAAAGCTTGCAAAAAAAAAAGCGAAAAAAAAGAGAGCAAGAAAAAGAAAAAAGCAAGCAGAAAAAGCCAAAAGCACTTTAAACCAAAAGGCAAG
>NC_029791.2:86225185-86228302 GCF_000816755.2 Arachis ipaensis
TAAAATCCTGGCCTAAGCGGCTAAACCAAGCTGTCTCTAACCATGTGCTTGTGGCGTGAAGGTGTCAAGTGAAAACTTGAGACTGAGCGGTTAAAGTCGAGGTCCAAAGCAAAAAAAAATAGAGTGTGCTTAAGAACCCTGGACACCTTTAATTGGGGACTTTAGCAAAGCTGAGTCACAATCTGAAAAGGTTCACCCAGTTATGTGTCTGTGGCATGTATGTATCCGGTGGTAATACTGGAAAACAGAGTGCTTAGGGCCAAGACTCATAAAGTAGCTGTGTTCAAGAATCAACATACTGAACTAGGAGAATCAATAACACTATCTGAATTCTGAGTTCCTATAGATACCAATCATTCTGAACTTCAAAGGATAAAGTGAGATGTCAAAACTGTTCAGAAGCAAAAAGCTAATAGCCCCGCTCATCTAATTAAGACTGATCTTCATAGATATTTTTGGAATTCATTGAATATTCTCTTCTTTTTATCCTACTTTATTTTTAGTTGCTTGGGGACAAGCAACAATTTAAGTTTGGTGTTGTGATGAGCGGATAATTTATACGCTTTTTGGCATTGTTTTTACTTAGTTTTTAGTATGATTTAGTTGGTTTTTAGTATATTTTTATTAGTTTTTAATTAAAAATCATATTTCTGGACTTTACTATGAGTTTGTGTGTTTTTCGGTGATTTCAGGTATTTTCTGGCTGAAATTGAGGGAGCTGAGCAAAAATCTGATTCAGGCTGAAAAAGGACTGCTGATGCTGTTGGATTCTGACCTCTCTGCAGTCAAAATGGATTTTCTAGAGATACAGAACTCCAAATGGCGCGCTCTCAATTGAATTGGAACGTAGACATCCAGGGCTTTCCAGCAATATATAATAGTCCATACTTTACTCAAGGATAGACGACGTAAACTGGCGTTCAACGCCAGTTCCATGTTGCAGTCTGGCGTCCAGCGCCAGAAACAAGTTACAAGTTGGAGTTCAACGCCAGAAACAGGTTACAACCTGGCGTTGAACGCCCAAAACAGTCCAGGCACGTGAGAAGCTTAAGTCTCAGCCCCAGCACACACCAAGTGGGCCCCAGAAGTGGATTTCTGCACTATCTATCATAGTTTACTCATTTTCTGTTAACCTAGGTTACTAGTTTAGTATTTAAACAACTTTTAGAGATTTATTTTGTATCTCATGACATTTTTAGATCTAAACTTTGTACTCTTTGACGACATGAGTCTCTAAACTCCATTGTTGGGGGTGAGGAGCTCTGCAGCGTCTTGATGAATTAATGCAATTATCTCTGTTTTCCATTCAAACACGCTTGTTCCTATCTAAGATGTTCATTCGCGCTTCACTATGAAGAAGGTGATGATCCGTGATACTCATCACCTTCCTCAATCCATGAACATGTGCCTGCAACCACCTCCGTTCTACATCAGATTGAATGAGTATCTCTTAGATTTCTTAATCAGAATCTTCGTGGTATAAGCTAGAATTCTTTGGCAGCATTCATGAGAATCCAGAAAGTCTAAACCTTGTCTGTGGTATTCCGAGTAGGATTCACTCCATCATTGCACAATAAGTATTATATTTATGCCCTTTGACTCTTTACAATTGAAGTTGAAAAACACTGTTGTTGGCATCCTGACTAAGAATAATAAGATAACCATAGCTTGCTTCAAACCAACAATCTCCGTGGGATTCGACCCTTACTCACGTAAGGTATTACTTGGACGACCCAGTGCAGTTGCTGGTTAGTGGTACGAATTGTGAAAGGTGTGATTCACAATTCGTGCACCAACAGGCCATTTTATTCTTGTTTCCTTCCAAATATTACCGTTGGATCCCAAAATTCTCCGATAATTACTAGACCCTACGAATTCGATGACATTACCATCGGTAAATCCAACGAAAATCTCACCGCTAACGTCCGACGCAAAATCTGACGGTAAATCTGATGGTACTCGGCATTTTTCTTGTAGTGAGCCTCCCACACCGTCATACAGAGTGAGACTCACTGCCGCCATTCATCGTGCTTTAGCCGTCTTCATCCGGTCCCTCGTGCTTCTTCCTCATTCAACAATTGCAGCTTCTTCCTTGAGCTCGTCGCCAGTCGCTGGCCTTCATCTGCTCCGTAGCTCTTCTGTCGCCGTCAGTCATGCTCATCATCCCTACCTTCGTCTAAGCGTCGAGTCTGAAGTCTCCAAACCATCTCCGTATTCACCAACTGCAGCTTCTTCCTCGAGCTCGTCATCTGCCGTCTTCTCCTGGTTTTCTCAGCCACACTTCTGCTGTCATTCGTTGTTGTGCTCGTCGCCTGGTCTTCGTCTCTGTCGCACTTCGACCCCTTTGCTCAGAACAAAGGCAACGGCTTTCTTTTTTTATTTATCGTTCTTTGTTCTTCGTTTTATTTTTTTCTCTATTTTCTTGCTTTTGATTGAATCATGAATGATTAGTTCACTGTTGTGCATTTTTTTTATTTTTTCTTGTTAATCTTTAGAAAAAGTTTGTTAATATTTGTATAAATTGTGTTGAAATCTTACTAAAATTGTGATAAGTAAAAACCTTGTTAATCTTTATTAAAATTATGCTAAAAGTTTTGTTAAAAGTTTGTCGCATTACTGCTGCTGAAACATGATCAGTTTTTATTTGATCATTATGATCAGTTTTTTGTGAGGGAAGAAATAAATTGGTCATCTTTATTTTTAATTCAATGAAAAAATATATGAATTAAATTAACTTAATTAATTAGAGGGGTAGATGACCCAATATTTGTTATTGGTTTAGTTAATTTAACAAATTTTTCTTGTTTTTTGTAACTATTTTAATGAGTTCAATAGTGATATAATGACTCATGAGTGTTAAATTATTCAATAGTATGTTAATTTAATTAGTGGAAATAAAGGTGAAGACCAATGATCACAATATAGCGAATCTATAACAAATTTTTGTAAACTTTGATAACTGATGACAAATTTTTATGTTGATATTTTATTTTGGATATTTTTTGTTATTTAATTTTAAACTTGTATTTTGATAAGATTACTTTAATTGACATAGTACTTTAAATTTAGATGACGTTTTAAAATTTATATTAGTGTATAATTATATTTTAGCAGTAT
>NC_029791.2:86229403-86232735 GCF_000816755.2 Arachis ipaensis
TGTGGGCATTTGGTTGTTGATAGTTCATAGTACATATATCATAATGTTGACACGTAATAAATATATAGCATGGTACAGCGTAACAGTAGTGCAGCGACTCTTACATATTTTCCATGCAACTTATGTAAAAAATGATCCACAAATTCTGCAACTTCATAATCGTGGTCTACAGAGATATATAGATATACGGATTCATAGTTATATGCATAGTTAGTTCTAGTCCACTCAGCAAAAAGGAAGATTAGATAGAGGAAGTAGGAGAATTAGTTGATATATATAATCCAAAAATCATTCATTGTTGAAAGTGATTATCATGCATCAGCAAAAAGGGGTTTGCGTCCAAACACTTTTGGTAAAGCTGTCAATATAATGTTAGATAAGTGTGGTCCACCCAGTACATATATGGTGTGAATAATGGTGATCGATTACCATTCAGTAGTACATCATCATCATCACCACCACCACCACCACTATCACTGGTTGCCAAACCCGCCACATGGTCAAAGCTAAGGTAAGTAGAGATCAACACATACACAAGCTAATAAGATTCCCTGTCTTTTACGTACCACATAAAAGAAGTCAAATAATTAAGCCACTACTCTCGCTCTGCACTAGATCTTATATGATATGATATAACTTGGATTTGAAGTCTTTGATTTCCCTTACATATGTTTGTTACAATGCTACGTACATCTCTATATTGGGTTTTTGGTCCCCGTGGTTGGGCACGCACAAATACCCACCAGCCACCCACACACTATCCATGTGTTAGCTTCTGACTTAAAAGAATATACATCTATTTTTTATTTTATTTTTTAATGAATGTTATAATGTTTAAAAATTTAGTATCTAAATATTAAAAAATTAAATAATTAATATTTGTACATCGATAATATAATTTAACTACGGAAGTAATATAAAGGAAAGTACTAGGACAGATCATCAAAATTTAAGATCATGCATGAGATAGAGACAGCACAAAATATTTTGCCAGATTCAATCTCATCGATGTATGTATATCTATCATCACTAACAAGTTGCACATACATCAGTCTTAAAGGTATTACTATTATTCAACATTGAGCAAGTGTGAATGAAGAGACCATATAGATTGATACAAGTTAATAATAAGTATCTAAATGACATTAATGAAGTACCATCATTAATTCATTATTGCTTGCAATAATGCAGTCAACTCGTGAATAATAATAATGATATAGGCAGGGAGGAAATCAAGGATAGCATTATATTATATTTTATTGTTTGCTATGTATGATGAGAAGCTCTTAGTCGTCGTAGCTATCCATGGACCATGGCCATGCCATGCAACAAGTGCAATAGTTGAAGGAAAATGCTATTTGTACAACAAAATTCATCCTTTATTCAGCCTTTAAATTTAATATTTTATTATTTTAATTTTTTAATTAATCATATTTTCTATTTTTAAGGAACTACTTTTATTTTGAATACTTATCACCGTCAAATTTGTAACCATTTGTAATATATTAATTTTTTGTAAACTAAACCATAAAACTTATAACAACTTTTTGTGTATTAATTTTAAAAAAAATCAGTGAAGTTTTCAAAATCACTTAAATTCACTTAAATTATTTTTTTATTCAAAACATTCAAAACTCATGTCAAAAACACATCTAAAATTAAATAAACAACATAAACACATTCAAAATAATGTATTAACACATCTAAATTATTATCATTGTAGTTCTAAATTACATATTGAACACAGAAAAAATTAAAGTCAAATACACATCCAAAATTATAAGAATGCACTCTAAATATTTTATCAACACATCCAAAACTCATGTAAAAAAACTTATATATGTACATAAGAACATAATGAACAACATAAACATATCCAAAATTAAGTATTGACACATCTAAATTAGGTTAACATTACAACTCCCAAATCAAACATATGAGTGCAAAAAAAAAATTATAATCACAAATACATTTAAAAAAAACACAGACACTTCCAATATTATACATAAATTTAAAAAAATAGAACTTTTTATTAAGCGAAAAAAAGAAGGATAACATATCTTCTCGAATGAACTCAACCAATTTTTTTAGAATTTTGCAAGCAGAAATACCAGAGAGACAGAAGGAGTTCGACGTGGGGGAAGAGACAAGGGGAAGCGCAGGAGAAGGGGGCGGTTGTACGTGGCGCGAGGGAGGAGACCAGGGACGGAGAGAAGTCTATCGATGGAGGAGGCGCGGGGGTGTACGCAGGGGAAGTGCGCGTCGCGGGGAGGAATGTGTCGCCGAAGGAGGAGATCGTCGCAGAGGAGTGCCCAACGCGGGAGAAGACGAAAACGGCCACAGATGAGGAGGGAGAGGCGATGCAGCTCTAGATCTTTACGGAGCGAAGATTTTACTAGTGATTTAAGATGGTTTAAGATTTATTTTAGAATTTTAAATTCGAAATTTTGAATTTTAACTAATTTAATTTTTGGATGTGTATTTAAATTGTAATATATTAATAATTAGATATAAAAATTAAATACACATTCAAAATATAAACTAAATAAAACTAAAATTTAAAATTTAAATTTAAATTTTAAATTTTAGTTTTATTTAGTTTATATTTTGAATGTGTATTTAATTTTAAAAAGACACTAAATCTATTTATAATTTTTAGATGCGTTTATTTTGTTTTGTTTTTAATCATTATAATAAAAAGCTGAATATTATACCATTTTTAAAGAATACCTAATTGAATTGATAGTGAAAAGGGTTTGAAAACATACAAGAAGTTGACGTGGACCACGTCTAACTTCATATCAACATATACATTATTATTAACTCGTTACATGTTGTCAGATGAAATTATTTATCAAACAAAAAGATGACACCTTAATAAAAACTTGTTTATTTTTGTGATTCATGACGGGAAGGAAAAAAACTGAAAGGAACACAACAAAGGATAGAATATTGGTTATTTTTTGGTGATGTGCAGGTGAATGAGAGAGAGGGGGTTGTACGTGTGTATGGTGACACAACTTTTTCGCAGTTTATGTAAGTCTGATGTTCCCATCTCGCCACTTGCTAGAAGCTAAGGAGGCGACACACATGCACGCACGGGCGATTTGCATGGCCTGTTTCGCCTGCAACATGGCTTCCCGTGACCAGCAAGAAAGGTGAGGGAGACATGGATGCTTTGCATGCTCTGGTTTTACTATAAGTAGATGGAGTATTTGTAATAAAAAAAATTTGTATCAAATTTAAAATTGTTATAAATTAGAATTTTTTTGTAATAATAATTAGTTATTATTATATAATAAGAATATTTTGTAACAACAAAAAAATTTGTT